>NW_007731437.1:52968-54408 GCF_000696425.1 Galeopterus variegatus | reverse complement strand
GGGTTGCGATCCGTTGCCGGACACGGAAAAAGACAAAAAGACAAAAAAAACCCCAAAAAACTAAAGATTAAAATAAATAAAAACAAAAGATAGTAAATAAAAGAAACGCACCAAGGACAGATAATTTTAAAGCAGAAAATGAGATCAGCGGAAGTGAAACCCAATGGATCACTTATCGATCCAGGGTTAGCTAAATCCAGCACAACACTTGTTAGTGTAAATAAAGTTTTATTGGCACACAGCCATGTCCATTCATTCATGCATCCTTCGCAGCTGCAGAATTGAGTGAGTGGTTGCAACAGAGACCAACTGCCCCACAGCTGAAAATATTGACTCTCTGGCCTTTTACATTGAAAATGTACCAACTTGGGGACTGCTGGTGAGCTCAGCTGGGAGAGCGTGTGCTGATAACACGAAGGTCAAAGGTTCAGATCCCCATACCAGCCAGCCACAAAAAAAAAAAAAAAAAAAAAAAAAATGAAATAAAGAAAATAAAGATACAAAGGTTGATTCTTCTGTTAAAATATGAAGAACCCCTCACACTAGATTAAAATAAAGATCCTAACATTTTCTTTTCAAGTGCCAAAGGTCACACGACTCTGAGCATATTCTAAACACCCCTGAACTTTAAATGGGAGAATTTTATGACATGTGAATTATGTCTCAATATAACTGCTATAAAAAATGAACAAATGGTAGAAGGATGAGATTAGGCAAAGTTATATCAAATAAAGCAAGCCACGAGAAAGCGGCAATCACAATATTAATGTCCAAGGTGATGTCAGTGTACATGGGAACAAAGGTGAAATCTCCAGGGAAGATATATTAGTCAGAAAACTTCATGTGCCAAAATACATTGAGTAAAATAGAAATTCAAGTACAAAATCATGGTAAAAAAATTTAATCAACATTTTAAATCACTGACCTTTTTTATTTATATGTTTTTAGGTATAGTTTATTTTGTTTATGTTAAATTTAATTTTCTAGATATTTTTCAAATTTCTTACACAACAACTAGAGAGTCCTCTTTTTGCCAAAATACCAGAAAAGCATTTGTGAAAGTTGATTTTATTTATTTATTTATTTATTTTGGCTCTGGCTAGTGATTTTATTTTTTAATTGATTATATATTAGATTATATGAGACTATATGAAAAATGTGAAATTCAAAAAAAAAAAAAAAGAAAAGAAAAACAAAATTTGTACAGGCCATTGTCTCTAATCAAAATGTAATAAAACTAGACATTAATAACCAAAGGTTTTTTTTTTTTTTAATTTTTTTTAAAGATGACCAGTAAGGGGGGCCAGCCCGGTGGCGCACTCGGTAGAGTGCAGCGCTTGGGAGTGCGGCGGCGCTCCCGCCGAGGGTTCAGATCTCATATCCCATATAGAGACCAGTCCGCTCACTGGTTGAGCGCGGTGCGGGCGCAACACTGAGGGT
>NW_007731437.1:35760-51996 GCF_000696425.1 Galeopterus variegatus | reverse complement strand
GGCCAGTTAGCTCACTTGGGAGAGTGTGGTGCTGACAACACCAAGTCAAGGGTTGAGATCCTCTTACCGGTCATCTTTTTTAAAAAAAAAAAAAAACATCAGCTTCCCACCTGTAAAATGGAGATCACATGTACATATCATTAAGTGAAGCTGTGGTAGTTATTGGTCAGTTATTAATAATTAACCAGCTGTGTCAGTCAGCTATTCCTGCATGAGGAATTTCTACAAATGTAGCCATTTAAGACAACAGACGTTTATTGTCATCCACTTTCTGCAGGTCAGGAGTCTGAGCATGGTGTGGCTCGGGCTTAGCCAGGGCTGGGGTCTCATCTGAAGGCTCAACTGGGGAAGGGGCCACTCTCAGCTCCTCCCCTGTGGCCACTGCATCAAAGCCAGCAAGAGGGAGAGTTGGCAAGACAGTGTCACAATCTGAAGTGGCTTAATCCCAGACACATAATCATGAATATTTCATTGTCACCACCCATTTATGGGTCAGAAGTAGCCTCAGGCCCCACCCATGCTCAAGGGGCGGGGACCACACCAGGGCATGGCCACTAGGAGCCAGGTCTCATTGGCCACCTCAGTGTCTGTCCCTGCACGGACTGTCCAGCCTCTTCTCACTGAGTGGAAGTGACACTCCCGAATGTGGATAACCCAGGATGACCTCCCATCTCAAGGTTCTTAACTCCACCTCAGCTGTAGAATCCCTTCTGCCATGGAGGTGACATATCCACAGGACCTGGGGACTGGGACATGGCTGTCTTTGGGGAGCATTACCTGAGGATGTTCAAGGGGAGGGTGGACACCGAGCTCCTGTCCCTGGCATCCTCTGTCTGCACCTTTGTAGGCCCGACCCTCCTGCTGTCCCCCTGCACGGCTGACCACATCTGCTTCTGTCTCTCCCAAGCACCAGCTCCACATGTTCCCTGCTGCCTTCCTCTCTCAGTCCCCCCCTCCTGAGGCCCAAGCCCCTGCTTTCTAGGAGTGCAGGCCACACTCAGCCCGTGCACGTGCAGCATGGGCCACACGCCCCACTGGGCAGCAGGGATGCAGCGTGCTCTCGCCCACAGCTTCACCCTGGAGAACGTCGATGTCCCATCCACTGCAAGACGGTTCCCAGGGCAGGGCAGGGCAGTGGTGCTCATGAGAAGGGTGTTGGGGGCCGGCCTGTGGCTCACTCGGGAGAGTTACTTACACCATCCGCATCAGACCACAAGCTGCACAGACGCAGGGCTTAGCAGTCTCTCCTGCTGCCGGATGCCGGGGCCACACACACGGTAAATGCTCAGTGACGTGCTGGATGAATTCCGGTTGAATGCGTGAATGTTCGAGACAGTGGTGCTGTCAGGTGGTCGATGCTGCAGATACCTTCCCACGAGCTCGTTCTTGGCTTTGATTTAAGGGCTTTTGCTGTACAGAACTACAATGGTCCCTCGGTATCCTAGGGATTGAAGATTCCAGAATCCACAAAAGCTCAAGTCCCTGATATAATCCCCCACGGTGTCTGCATGTGACCCGCACGTCCTCCCATACGCTTGAAGTCACCTCTAGATGACTTGTCCTACCTAATACAGTGTAAATGCTATCTCGATAGTGCTGTGCTGCATTGTTAAAAGAATAGCGTTTAAGGAAATAATTGTTTAAGGGAAAAAAGTCTGTACCATACAGTACAGATGCAGTTTTTATTTCCTGAGTATTTTCAGTGTTCAGGTGGTTGAACCCACAGATACGAAGGGCCTGCTGTATTTTATTCTCATGGTGACAAATATTACCAGTTGTTTTTTCCCTGGTCTTGCTTTTCGTACGTGGTTTAAGATGCCCCTTTCCCCAGACTCTCAAGGATCTCCTCCTGCGTTTCCTTCTAATTGTTCTAGAATCTCACTTGTCTTACATCTGCAGGCCCGGGCTGCCCTAGTGGGACTCCCTGCAGAGTGAGTGACCCCTCCTGGGGGTCCCCACATGCCCACCGCTCCCAGTGATTCCATCCCTGCCGCACCCCAGGCCCTGCCGGCTGAGAAGCATGGCAGCCCCAGGCCCGGCCCTCTGCACTCATGGCCGCAGAACCAGGGCACCCCTGTAGGGCTACCACGGTCCCTGACCTCCAGGGGCCTCAGAGCCTTTCCTTGGGTGGCCAAGTGCATGTTCCTCCCCCTCAGGCCAGCACACAGGAAGCAAGAGACAGAGGGACTCAAGCCAGGGCAGGGAGTCCCCGCCAAGCCATGCTGGGGCCTGCCTGGGTGGGTGGCAGGGTGGGGACCCCGAGCTCTGGTAAGACACTGCCCCCCACTCCGAGTCCCCTGTCTCCGACCCCCTGAGTTCCTGTCCTCACCTCTTTCTCCTTTTCTTTTTTCCTGCCGGCCGGTCCAGGGGTCAAACCCCGCTCTTGGTGCCGTCGCACCGCGCTCCAGCCACCACGCTCCAGCCACCGCGCTCCAGCCACCACGCTCCAGCCACCGCGCTCAGAACAGCCTTTCTTTCTCATACTTTAACCTGTACTGTTTTATCCCAGTTTCGACACGTTACACACTCATTGCAAAAGTTGGAAGTGACTCAGAAATTTCTCACGTGGGCTGTGGAAGTCCCTGAAACCCCAAAGAGAACTGCCAGGAACATTTCGGTGTACAGTGGCCAGCGCTTTTCTTCTGTGTGAGCGTTAGATAGGGTTTTAGGAATGTTATTCACATGATACAAACAAAAATAGGTAACACCTATGCAAACATGTAAGATACATGTAAATATGAAACAGTAAAATTAACCCTTGTGGTTCCACATTCGATTTTTAAAATACAATATTGGCAATACTTAAGTACCCTCCAGAGGTACTTAACATAGAATACTTAGTACTTAATACAGAGTACCTCCAGGTGTACTTAATAGAGCACTTGGTACTTAATACAGAGTTTCTCCATATGTACTCAATACAGAAATTAGCACAATACAGAGTCCCTCCAAAGGTGCTTAATACACAGCTCTTAATACTTAAGAATACCTCTGAGGTGCTTAATGCAGACTACTTGGTTCTTAGCACAGAGTACCTCTAAAGGTGCTTAAACACTGCACTTAGTACCTAACACAGAGTAGTACTTCCAGAGGGTACTCAGAATTTAAGTACAAATTTATTGCTTCGTGTTTTCATCTGAACTGAGATGTGAAGAAACTGTAATATACACCCCAGATTTCAAAGACTTGGCTCAGAAAAAAGAATGTAAACTACCTCACGGATCATTTTTACGTTGATCACATATGGAAATGATAATATTTTGGCTTCACTGGGTTAGATTAACCGGATTACTAACATTAATCTCTTCTGTTTCTTTGCCTTTTTTTTTTTTTTTTAAGATGACTGGTAAGGGGATCTTAACCCCTGACATGGTGTTGTCAGCACCACACTCACCCAGTGAACTAACCGGCCATCCCTATGTGGGATCCGAACCCGGGGCCTTGGTGTTATCAGCACCGCACTCTCCCGAGTGAGCCACGGGCCTGCCCCTCTTTTTCCTTTTTTAAGATGAGGCTCCTGAACATTCACACATGCGGCTGGTCCGCGCCCACAGGGCGGATGCCCAAGTCCTTGAGCCATGAGGAGAATGCAAACCAGACCCCAGTGAGACGCCATTTCACGCCCCCCAGGATGGCTTTAAGCAGAAGACAGACAGTCACAGGGGCTGGCGGGACGTGGACAAAGTGCAGCCCTCCCTCTCGGCTGGCGGGAATGTAAACGGTGCCATCGCTATGGAAAACGGCCCGACAGTTCTTCAAAAAATTAAACACAGAATCACCATGCACTCCAGCACGTCCACTTCTAGGTATATGCTCAGGAGACGTGACGGGAGCGACTCAAGCGATGTGTGCACGCGCATGTGCACAGCAGCGTCACCCCTGATGGCCAAGAGGTGGAAGCAGCCAGGGTCCACCCACGGCGGAATGGGTGCCCCCGGCCTGGCCCCGCTGCACCCTGGAGTGTCACCACTCAGCCATGGCCCCCTCTGGGGAGGCAACGAGGGTAGGAAACAGGCACTACATAGTGAACATAACTTCCCTTTTTAAAAATTTTAAATTATGGTAAAATACACATAACATAAAATTTACTATTTTAATCATTTTTAAATGTGCAGGCCTGGCTGGTTGGCTCAGTTGGTTACAGCACAATCTTATAACACCAAGGTCAAGGGTTTGGATCCCCTACCAGTCAGCCACAGAAACACAGTTCCACGGCATTAGCCACGTCCACGTGGCTGTGCAGCCGTCACCACCATCATCTCCAGAACTTTCTCATCTTCCCAAAGTGAAACTCTGTCCCCATCAGCATCACCCCCACCCCTTCTCCCAGTCCCAGGCGATCACGAATCCACTTCCCGCCTCTGTGGATCGGCCTTTTCTGGACATTTCATGTAAATTGAGTCACACACTATGTGGCCTTTTGTGTCTGGCGTCTGTCACTGAGTGTGACGTGTTCAAGGCCCACCCACGTGGCAGCGTGTGTCAGAGCCTCGTTCCCATTCACGGCTGAGTGACGTTCCGGTGTGTGGACGGACCACACGGTGTTCCCCATTCATCCGTGGATGGACACTTGGACTGTTTCCACCTTTTGGTTGTTGTGAATCATGCTGCCATGAACATGGGTGCGGCCTTCCCATTTTTTTTTAAATAGAAAAGGAAAGGAAAGAAGCAAGAAAGAAAAAAAAGAAAATTCATTCCAGCTCGTGTGAAAACAGGCAAGGGAAAGGCAGGGAGCGAGGCAGAAAGAAACGCAGCCCTCGCACGTGCAGTGGGTGGAAGTGGAGCCGGTGGGCGGTTTTGAGCTGTTCAGGTGGTGGAGAAGGGCGGGGCAGGTACCAGCATCGCCCAGGAGTGACACCTGTCACAGGTTCCTGGGAGAGGCGGGATCCATCAGCCCAGCCACCAAAACACAGTGAGCAGCCAGGATGGCAATTTGTCACTGCAGCCACAGAAAACCAGTACATCACCTTCACCCACTTTAGTGGGTGAGGTTGTCTTGGTTTCCCACGGTGGCTGCACCACTGGGACAGGTGCGCTGGAGACCCACCTGGTCCAGGAGGTGGGTAGATGTGCCAGGTAGATGGGCCGGTCTGGCGCTGGGGCTGAAGCTCAAAAATCGTGTGCGTGTGTGCGCGTGTGTGTGTGCGTGTGTGTGTGTGTGTGTCCTGCGCTGGAGACCCACCTGGTCCAGGAGGTGGGTAGATGTGCCAGGTAGATGGGCCAGTCTGGCGCTGGGGCCGAAGCTCAAAAATCGTGTGCGTGTGTGCGCGTGTGTGTGTGCGTGTGTGTGTGTGTGTGTCCCCGCTGGCCAGTACGGGGATCCGAACCTTGACCTGCTGTTCTAACACTGCGCTCTAACCAGCTCAAAAATCTGAAATCTTCCCCTTGCAGGGAGCAGTTTCTGTTATGGCCAGTGCTGGGCACCTTGAGTTTGTCTTTGGGGGAGGAGGTGACTGGCAGCATTTGCAGAAGCCCATCCTGAAACTACCTGCTCAGGTGTCATCCAAGACACAGGTGACCTTAAACAAAGCAGCAGGTTTCTTGCATTTCTCAAAAGGGAGTATAGGTCCATAAACTCAGAGAAATGCTGGCTTCTTCTCGAGGAATAAGAAAGGAGTGTCTGAACCAGCCACGGGGGGATCAGGATTTAAGAGACAAGAGGAGGTAGCAGCGTAGGTGGGGGCCCGGGGTTGTGGCCCCACCGAGAGTCTTTCAACAGAAAGCGCTCCACAAAATATACCCGAGGGAGGTCCCCTTGGTGGGGGGCCATGTGAGGTGGGCACAGGGGTGCAGACGCTTCCTCCAGAAATGGGTCTGGCCCAGGGAAGGAGCCAGGGCCACGAAGGGGGTTTCTGGCCAGAACAAGGCTGCCGGGGAGGAAGCCAGGTCTGTGCCCGAGGCAGGACATTGGGGGACCCCCGGGGGTACCAGGGAAGGAAGGAAGAAAGCATGCTGCAGGGCCTGGTGTGGCAGGAAGGCGAGGGGTCCCCCTTGCTGGAGGGGGCTCCTATGGTTTCTCCAGCAGCTCCGGCAGCCCCCGAGGCACAGGGGACAGCCCAGTGGGTGCAGGCAGGGCATCCTTAATGATGTCATTTAAGGGGGACTGGCCGCGTGGTCTGGGCTGCAGGGGAAGAAGAGGACAGGAAGAGAGAGCTGGCAGGAGGCTCGGATTTGGGGTTCCCAGGAGGGCCGGAGGACAAGTTCAGACACTCTCAGGGTCTTGTGTATTTCTGTAATGATAAAAATGATCAGAATTGGGGAGACGTTTGTCAACGGACACAAGATTTCATTTAGAAGGGGAGCCTGCTTTCAACAGCTGTACTGTACATTATGGCTGCAGTTAATAGTATATTGTATCCTCGAAAACTGAGAGGAGATCTGAAGTGTTCTCAACACCAAAAGACGGTAAGGATGTAGCACGCCTTAAACAGTGCCGTCAGCCATCCGCAGGCAGCGACACGTCCTGTCGCACACCGCAGATGCACCGTAAACACATACCATGTTGACTTGCCCCTTAAAAAATAAATTAGATTTTTTAGAAATGAACAGATAAGGGCCGGCCCGGTGGCGCACTGCAATAGCGCGCCGCTTGGGAAGCGCGGCGGCGCTCCCGCCGAGGGTTTGGATCCCACATGCAGACTGGTTCCCGCTCACTGGCTGAGGGAGGCGCGGGAGCAACGCCGAGGGTTGCAATCCCGTTGCCGGTCCCGGTCCGGTGCGGGGGCGACACTGAGGGTTGCGATACGTTGCCGGACAAGGAAAAAGATAAAAAAAAAAAAGAAAGAAAAGAAATGAACAGATAAAAATCAAACTCAAGAAGAAATGAAGACCTTTAAAAAATCTCTCTTGAGGGATGTCAGAGACTCTGGCGGTTCGTAGGAGAGAGAAAGTCGTGCAGTCTTGGGTGGGCTGCAGACAGGGCACCCCAGGTCCCAGTGGGAGGGACGGACGTAGTGAAGTTGGGGTTCAGGATCCTGAGAAAAGCCTAAGAGACCCTGGGCTTGGAAGGATAACAGCCCCCAAAGATGTCCCCATCTTGGTCCCGAGGATCTGTGGATATGTCACCTCCCGTGGCAAAGGGACTCACTCTGCAGATGGGATGGATTTAAGGACCTTGAGATGGGAGGTCATCCTGGGTTACCCGGGGCCCAGTGTCCTCACAGGGTCCTCATAAGAGGGGGCAGGAGGTGATGGGAGGTCATCCTGGGTTACCCGGGGCCCAGTGTCCTCACAGGGTCCTCATAAGAGGGGGCAGGAGGGTCAGAGGCAGAGACTGGAAGACGCTGCACTGCTGGCTTTGCAGACGGAGGAAGGGACCACACACCGAGGGCTGTGGGCGCCTCTAGAAGCTGGGAAAGGAGGACAGGGGTCCTGCCCTGGAGCCTCCAGGAGGGACCAGCCCCGCCCACAGCTTGCCTTTGGACTTTGGCCCTGCAGAACTACAGACAGTAAATGTGTGTTGTTTTAAGCTGGTAAGTTTGTGGTGTTTTGGCACAGCAGCCACAGGAGATTCACACACCCCATCCAGACTGCTCCAGCCCATATCTGAGGACATGGAATGACAATTTCCTGCCCACTGTGACCATCCCAGGAGCAGCTACAGAAAAAGAGATGGCTTTCCCTGGGACCTGTCTCCCTGACCCCCAGGAGACAGATGGCCTGTCCCAGCGACACCTCTGTAAACCCCGCAGAATCCTAGACATGTAGGCAAGCTTCCCGCGGGCCTGGGGCCCAGGGATGTGTGGAGACCAGGGACCCTGCCCCAGGTAATCACCCCCCATGTCCCCAAACCTCGGGCTTCTCCATGGCTGGACCATGCACCCTTCAGATGCCACCCCCATTCTTCAGGGCCAGCCTTGGCAGGGCCTGGCCCTCCAACATATCCCCTCCCCAAGGATCACCCTTGGGGGCACTCTGGGGTTGGGCCCGGGGGCTGCCAGGTGAGGGTCACTGCCCACGCCATGGGTCAGCCAATGTCCTTTTTGCCCCTCATTTGTGATTCCCCGACCAGGACCCACTGAGAGTGGAGCAGAGGGCCCGCCTGAGGTGGGGGGACATTGGGGTTGTGGCTGCTGCCCCGCAGAGTCCACTGGGGTGTCAGATCTTCGCCACCTCCCTTCCCTGCCCTTTCTGGTGGCGATAGTGGCCTAGCATTGAATACTGAGACCTGGGCGCCCAACCCTCCCGACTCCCTCCAGCAGGAGCAGGGATCCCTGGCCACATGTGCTGGCTCAGGTCCCCAGGCCTGGGGTCCCCTCCCAGCTCCCCCGACCCGCCCGTGGCTACGGCTGGGCCGGCCTCCCTTCTGGGGCGCCGCGCTCCCTTGCGCCCCGCAGAGGGGCCAGCTGCTGCCCACGGTCCAGGTGCATACCGTGGGCGCCGCATAAGAGCAGGGGCGCCTGTCGGGGAAGCAGCGGGCTCTGGATGCCAGTGTACATGCCTGGGGAAACTGAGGCTAGGGAGACTGCAGCCTGGCACGAAGGCACACAGCTGGGCAAAGGAGGAGGTGGGGCTCAGCCCGGCCCACTGCCCTGACCCCCCAACCAGGGATGCAGCCTCCGCTCAGGACCCGTGAAGCACGGTCCCTTTAAGGAGGGCACGGCTCTGCTCGCACGGCCCCAGCAACAACCATCCCATTGGCTGGAGCGCGGGCCCTGGCCACGCCCCACATGCTTAGTACTTAGAATCCTATTGGTCTACCTCTCGGGCCCCGCCTTCCACGCGCTAGGAGCCCGGGCGCCTTGCCAGGATCGATGACGCAACGCGTTGCCCCGGCAACCGCTCCGCCCCACCCCACTCACCCCCCAGGGCAGAGGGGCTGTGCGCTCGAGACAGTGCGCAGGCGCGCGGCCGCCGTGGGCACCCGGAGGCGGCGCCGCGGGGACCTCACTCCAGGTGGGGGTCCCGAAGTGGGGACAGGGCGGGAGGCCGGCCAGAGGTTCCACCGATGTCAGAGGCGCCGGATCACACTCCAAGCAGCCAGTCAGCTGGAGGATTTGGCGACACAGCAGGTCCACCCCCGGTCCTGCCCCGGCTCCGTCCGCAGGAGAAACCTACAGCCCGGGAGCCCGGGATGAGAGGCCACCCCCGCCCCCTGGACACATCTCCCTGTCCTCAGCCTGTGGCATTCCGGAGTCCTGGCCAGGACGCCCAGGTCAGCCTCCTGCCAGCCTGGCTGGACGTGCCTCACTTTCCCCATCTGCAAAATGGGAACTTCAGGATGCCACGGGTATTAGGGGCTGTCCGCGTCTCCTGTGGCTGCTGTGATTCTCTCACACTCTGGAGGTCACTAGTCCAACACGGTTCTCACTGGGCTAAAGTCAAGGTGTGGGCAGGGCTGGTCCCTCCTGGAGGTTCCAGGGCAGGACCTGTGTCCTCCTTTCCCAGCTTCTGGAGGCGCCCGCAGCCCTCGGCGCATGGTCCCTTCCTCTGTCTGCAAAGCCAGCAGCGCAACGTCTTTGTCTCTGCCTCTGACCCTCCTGCCCCCTCTTATGAGGACCCTGTGAGGACACTGGGCCCCCAGGTAACCCAGGATGACCTCCTACCCCCAGGCCCTTAAATCCATCCCATCTGCAGAGTCCCTTCTGCTATGGAAAGTACCATGGCCGGGCCCCTCCCCAGATCTGCACATGTACCCTGAAACTCCCCCTCAAAACTAGGGCCCTTTTACATAATATCCCATGTCCCCGCCAAGAAGCAGGTCGGCTGGGACTTTGAGACCAGTCTCCCCTAATGTCCCCGAGAGCCACCTGGGTGTCCACTGGGCCCCAAGGGAGAGTACTAACTCCTTCTGAGGAAGTGGAGTGACCAGCCAAGTGCCTTGTCTGTGGTCACTGGGGCAGGATGGTGGCCTACCACCATCTGGGCTAGCCCTGCCCAACCATATGGCCCTGCCCCCACACCTCCCTTGGGGACTGTGCAGTGACTGACCCTCAGGGAGGAGGGACGTGTACAGCACTAACCCCAGCCACAGCAGGGCAGGCCGGGCAGCCGCAAGCTCCTGGCCACACCCACTCCTGCCCCCAGCAGACAGCGGGCCCTGGCTCCGTCCCCGGGACTGCTGAGCCACTGGAATGGAGCGAGCCATGAGTCAGCCAGCAGGAAGGGCCACTTACAGCCACTTGCATCAGATGTTCCTGTCGTGTGGCCTCACAGCCAGAGGCCCCAGTCCAACGGGGGGCCCAAGATGACCCTGTCCCATGCCCCTCACTTATCTGGCAACCCTCCTAGGGCTGTGGTTCTTGTCCCTGGAGGGTCGGACAGGTTGGAAACATGTGGTGAGGGTGGGGGCCAGGCCCTGGATCCTGACTGCACCTGCCCCCAAACCCACAGCCACCCCAGTCCAAGTGCTGACCCTGAGCCTTGGGGTGCTGGGATCCAGACTTCTCCCACACCAGCTCAGTGTCTGAGGGCCAGCCCTGAGCCCCCTCTGAGCCTTGCGTGCCTGGCTCTGAGCAGAGCAGGAGGGAACCCAGATGTCCCCTGAAAGGCACAGGCTTATGAGGATACTGCAGAGGTCCCAGCACCAGCCCCACAGTGCCCAGCCCCATTACACGCACGTGTGCACACACAGGCAGGTGTGTGCACAGGCCTCATGCCCACACATGCACATGGTTTGCCCTACAGTGACCCAGGTTTGGTGCCTTTCTAAGTGTGCGTGCCTGCCTTCACGGGCACACATGTACACACCGCAATCTGCTCACACACATACCCCACAAACTTTTTTCTACTGGGGGGAAAGGCCTTTACCATCACCCCCAGTAGCGTTGCCACCTAAAATACAGAATGCCCAGCTAACTTTGAATTTCAGGTACGCAATGAATAATTGCTTATGCCTAGGAAATACTGAAGCATAGGGTTTATTTATGCTTAGGTATTCACTGAAAAGTTATTTATGGGAAATACAAATTTAATTGGACCTCTTATGTTTTTATTTGCTAAATCTGGTAGCCCTATCTGCTCGGTTGTGGAGGCCCTGAGCTGCCCTGCAGTCCCCTAGATACTGCCCAGGGAGTGACCTCTGGGTTACAGGACCCCATGGCTCCAGCCACCTGGCCAGGCCCAAAGAGGGGTGGTCAGAGTGGCTATAACCCAGCCCGCCCACCTCCCCCTGGCTCAAGGGAGGCAGGAGAAGCAGAGGCCCAGGGCTGCCTCATCAGGACCCACCTGGGCGCCTCCACTGAGGGTTGGGGGAGACCCTATGTAGTGGATTGAATTATTGTCCCCCCAAAACTCCCTGAAGCTTGAATTGTGTCCCCCAAGTTTTAAAGGAGAGAGATGAGAATCTGTCTGTCTCTCTGCTTCCACCGTCTTCCAATGTGAGACCCCTGGGTCACTGTCGCCACCACCAGATGGACTTTGGACTTCCCAGCCTCAGAAATTGTAAAGCAATAAATTTCATTTTCTTTATAAATCACCCAGTTCAGTGTACTTTATTATAAGCAACAAAAACGGACTAATACACCCTCCATATGACATAGGCTGAAAAATCACCCTGCAGGGCCGGCCCGGTGGCGCACTGCTACAGTGCGCCGCTTGGGAGCGCGGTGGCGCTCCTGCCGAGGGTTCGGATCCCACATACAGACCGGTTCCCGCTCACTGGCTGAGCGAGGTGTGGGAGCAACACCGAGGGTTGCGATCCCGTTGCCGGTCCCGGTCCGGTATGGGCGCGACACTGAGGGTTGCGATCCATTGCCGGACACGAAAAAAGACAAAAAGGAAAAAAAAATCACCCTGCAGCGACAAGGGGCTTCTCAGGGGCTGCAAGAGTGGAGACTGCTCAGAGGCTTGGAGCCCCCGGGGTCCACCCTGCAAGAACGAGCTCATCCTTGAGCATTCTGAACACCCCAGGCCACTCTGCCAGGGCTCTAGGCTGGGCCTGCTCGGGGGTCCCCTGATGGGAAGAGGGGCCCAGTGTCGGGCACCGTCCAGACGACCAGCTGAGATCTCTGGTGTGAAGACAGGCTGGAAGAACAGTGGACACACGTGAGGGCCATGGGGATGGCAAGCAGGGGACAGAGGCAGAGACATTGGTAGAGACACCTCAGCCAGAACATGAGCTGCGGGGCTTGGAGGACCCCGGAGCCCACCCACCTGCCCACCTGCCCTGAAGGTCACCCTCCCCGGGCCTGATCTGCTACCAGTGCGCCCCAAAACAGGACCTCATGGGGGTCAAGGCCCTGCTAGGGTCAACTCTCACCTGCCCCCAGGTAATGACCCCTGCTGGTGCCCAGGTGGGGAGAGGGCAGGGGGCGCCCAGGGGAGAAGCCAGGAGGTCGAGTCTGGATGTGGAGGACACGCTGGCCTCAAGGCCCAGGTCCCAGCCCTGCCTTAAAGGAGCCTCAGCCCCTCTGGCAGTCACCCCAGCCCTTCACAGCCTTAGTCAGGTGCACCTGGGCCTGAGGGGCTTGGCTTGGCCCTGCTGAGACACCCCAGGACAAGAAGCCACGACTGAGCCCAGACTCAGGCCTGGGAGGGCTCCTCAGGCCAGCGAGGGAGGCCGGGCAGGGCGAGGGGAGAGAAAGCAGCCACGGGCCACTGCTACCATCCCCCACCCCTGGTCAGGCCCCGGGTGACCTGGGAACAGTTAGTTCCAAGCCAGGCCAGCTCTAGGCAGCTGGGTGAACAGGGGCATCTGGGGACCCTCAGTGTGTGGGGCACGGCGGAGCAGGGAGGGCTTGGGGGCACTTTCAGGTGGGGGGTTGTTAGTGGTGAAGCTGGTGCTGGAGCGGGGCTGGGGCTGAGCTGCAGGGGGAAGGGGAGATGAGAGCCTGGGAGCCGGGAATGGCTCCGACCCATGCCGGGTGCTGGCACCCCCTCCTTTCCTGTTTGTTCTCCTTTGGGGGGCCAGTGCCTCCCAGAGCCTACTCCCTGCTCTGGTGGCTTCAGGCTGGTCCCCAGCCCCCCAGGGCGATCCTAGGCCCCCCAGGATCCTTTGGGGGGAATCCTGGCCCTGTGCCCTACCCATCCAGCCCACTGGTTCTGTGTCCACCTGTCCTTCGCCCTGGCTGGCCCAGCCCAGGCCACACTGTGTGAGATCAGAGGAAACAGGCCAGGGCTCAGGCAGGTGGAGTCTCCTGCCAGGCAGCTGAGGTCTCCCTCCCAGAGGCGAAGGGAGAGGTGGGAAGGGGGTGCCAGGCCAGGCTTCTGTGCTTCCCCAGCCCACTGCCCCTCTGCTGGGGAGGCCTCTGGGTGCCCCGTGCCTCTGAGAGTTTGACTTGCAAACAGGACCTCTGAGGAAGGATGGGTGTCTGGCTGGCAGCTGGCCCATAGCAGGCCAGTGCAGGGCTGAGAACTGGCAGCACGCGGGCCTGGGCACAGTGCAGGCACCAGTGGCCACCCCCACCCCAGCACAGGCCAAGTGTTGCAAACAGGACCTCTGAGGAAGGATGGGTGTCTGGCTGGCAGCTGGCCCATAGCAGGCCAGTGCAGGGCTGAGAACTGGCAACACGCGGGCCTGGGCACAGTGCAGGCACCAGTGGCCACCCCCACCCCAGCACAGGCCAAGTGCTCATCCAGGGGGATCTCCAACCCGTCCTGTTCCACGGGACAAGCACTGACCGCATGATCCTATCTGTACATTCCAGGAGACCTGCGTGTCCACGCACCCGTGCACAGACACACACGTGCATGCACGTGTGCTGCAGGATGTGCACAGAAATCCACATGTGTGTGCCCCGGTCCCCCCGTAGCACCCCCACAAGTGTGCTCCACTCACAGCCCCACCTCCTCACACTAGAGGCATGTTGCAGGACTTGGCTCGCCTGGTGGGTAGAAGCAGGGGAATCTTGTCTGGGTGACCCTGCCCCACCAAGAGACACTGGGCAATGTCTGGGGACACTGTGGCTGTCATGACTGGGGCGTGCTCCTGACATGGAGTGGGTTAGGGCCAGGGACGCTGCTCAGCACCTGCAGTGCCCAGGATGGCCCCAGCACAGGGGATGACCCAGCCCCAAAAGTCCACAGTGCTGAGGGGGAGAGACCCTGAGTGGAAAGATACCAGAGCCAGGAGCTGTCTTCCTGTCTCTGATCTTCCTCAGTTTCCCCACCTGCAGCATAAGGCTCCTGAAGGGACCCACCTGTAGCCCATGTGAAGGGGTGGCAGTCCTGTGAGCAGCGTCCAGCACAGGCCCCAGCTCCAGCTTTGGAACAGATCTGCCCCAGCCGGCCAGGCTACCGCACCAGGTTTTACTGCCCAGTACCCAAGCTTGGCTGTACTTACAGCCAAGGCTTCCTACTGGAGTAGGGCGGCCCTAACACAACGACTAGTGCCCTTGTAAGAAGAGGAGACACTAGGCCGGCCCGTGGCTCACTCGGTAGAGTGCGGTGCTGATAACACCAAGGCCACGGGTTTGGATCCTATATAGGGATGGCCGGTTAGCTCACTGGCTGAGCGTGGTGCTGACAACACCAGGCCAAGGGTTGAGATCCCCTTACCGGTCATCCTTTGAAAAAAAAAAAAAAAAAAAAAAAAAAGAAGAGGAGACACTGAAATACAGGGAGGACAACGGTGTGCAGACAAAGGCAGGGACCGGAGGGACACGGCCATGAGCCAAGAGACGCCTGGAGCCCCAGGAGCTGGAAGAGGCGGGAAGGACCCTCCCCTGGAGTCTCCAGAGGGAGCGCAGCCCTGCCACACCTGAATCTCAGCCTTCTGGCCTCCAGGACTGTGAGAGCATACACTTCTGTTGTTTCAAGCTGTCCCTTTTGTGGTCCTTTGTTACAGCAGCCCCGGCAAGCTCGTACAGTTACACAATCCCTGCAGGCACGTGCACACACACACGCACGGAGGCACGCTCCAACACGTCTTTCTTTTAAACAATATTGAAATATATCGTTCTGGCTCTGGACACGCGGTGGACGGGTCTGAGCTCTCATAGAGCTGACATTCTGGGGAGGTGCAGTGGCCCATACAGAAGCCCACGTGTGGTTCAGCGAAGCCTGACCCTTGCACGGGACACCTAGTGGTGACCACAAACACACAGAAGCCAGGGTGGGAGGGGACGGCCAGGTGAGGAGAATGTGGGGAGGACAAGGAGGGACTTGAGGCCTCTCCTGGACAGGCAGGGCTAGCAGCCCCACCCCAGGCACCTGGAGCCAACGTGTGTGTCTATACTCACACACGCGAGTGCACACACAGGGCAGGGGGTGTTGGGGCTTGTGGATGTCTGTCCCCCTACAACTTAGGGCTACACAAGGGCTGGGAAGCTCCCCGCAGGCTCCTCCAAATGCCCTGGGATTAGCTGAGGCCAGGCCTCCTTGCCCTTGTGCCCTGAGCAGTGGACCTGGAGGCAAGTAGACAGAGTCTGCCCAGCGGGGAAGGGGACCATCCAGCCCAGGTCAGGGGGCTCCAGCCTCTCTGAGCTCAGGGCCCAGTTGGGGGACAGCGGGGATAGGCTGTGGGAAGCTTCTGGAAGGACAAGCTGGGGCCTAGAGAAGAGGAACGGCCCACCCGCGTGGTGACCCCCGCGTGTGCCCAAGGCGCGGGGCCTGGTGAGGACTCGGAACCGGGCGCTGCAGGGTTAGGGAGCAGGACCAGCTCAGGAAGGGCTCGTTGTGCTTCAGCTCCTGTTCTGGCCACCCCCACCCCTTGGGCTCTTTCCCAGTCAGTCTGGAGTCCAAGTTCCTCCTGAAGCTCTCTTCCAGGACTGAGGAAGGGTCCTTCACAGCTCTCAGTCCCCAGTCCTCCTCTGGTCCCTGCCAGCAACGGGGCAAACGCTTGCGGATCTCCCTGGGGGAGGTGGCTGCTGCCTGGGCAGGGGTGGACCAGCTAGGGCAGGAAGAGGATGACGGTGGCCGGTCCCCCAGCACTAGGAGGGAGCGGCTGGGCCCCGAAGCGTGTTGGGGTTCGTGAGGGAAACAGCTGGGGCCAGCATCGGGGGAGGTGCAAGAGGGAGTCATGGCAGGTTCTAGAGCGGGGGCATCGCCCAAAGGAGTCAGTGTAGTCCAGGCCCTGGCCGGCAGGCCGGGGGAGTTTCCTTGCGTAAAGCCAGATGACAGGACCCGGCTCAGTGCCAGGGTCTCACAGGTCCCCGAGCCTCGCACAGCCCAGAGCAGGACAACGCCCGCGCCCTCCGGCCGGCACGCCCCCTGGGGTCCATCCCCAAAGGCCCCGCGCGCCACACTGCGCAGGCGCGCGCAAGCAGGCGCAGACACGCCCCTTGTCTGGACTGCGCAGCCGCACTGGGCTTCCCAGGCCCTTCCACGCTCCGCCCCCGCCGCGCACGGAGGGCGTGT
>NW_007731437.1:26446-35059 GCF_000696425.1 Galeopterus variegatus | reverse complement strand
CGGGCCGCCCCCCGGGCCCTCCGTCCTCTCCCCCGCTGGCGGGGCCCGGACAGAAGATGGTGCAGAAGAAGACCGCCGAACTTCAGGGATTCCACCGTTCGTTCAAGGTGAGGGCCGGGGTCGGTTTGGGGGGCGGGGGCGCTCCGGGCTGGACCACCGGACTGGGCGGTGAGAGGGGGGCGCGGAGCCCGTCCCCAGGATCAGTACCGGGAGCTCGTGCAGGGCGACCCAGCCGCGTGTGTGCTGATGGGGGGGGTCTGCAGGCTGCAGCCCTGTCCCTCCGCTGTGGCCCGTGGGTTCTTTCCGCCAGGGACCCCAAGCGGGGCTGGGAACCCTGTTCGTCGGGATCCCTAGCTGTGTGTCCCTTGCAGTCCCCTATCGGGTGTGTGCTGGTAGGGGCTATCAGCAGGCCACAGCCTTGTCCTCTGCTGTGCCTCTTGGGGTCTTTCCCCCAGGAACCCAATGCCTGTTGGAGTCCCTGTCTGTGTGTCCCTTGCAAGCCCCTGCCAGATGTGTGCGGGGAGGGGGCAGTCAGTAGGCCCTAGTCCTGTCCCCACCTCTGTATGGCCTGTGGGATCCTTTCTCTGGGAGTCCCAGACAGGGCTTCATGTTCCCTGCAAGCCCCAGCTGGCTTGTGGGGAGGGGTCAGCTGGGCACAGTCTCCTCCCCACCTCTGTGTGGCCTGTGAGGACCTTCCTCCAGGAACCCCAGGCTGGTCCGGTGTTCCTTGCACCCAGTCCCCGCAGGTGGCCTGTGAAATGGGGCAGTGGATTGAATGCCCCCCAGCCCTACTTCTCCCAGACACCCCAGGCCCAAGTGCCATTTCCTGTCGGAGCGGGAAGTTTCTGCAGCGGCCAGGCGGTGGCGGCTGCTGAGTCTTGGTCTCAGATGAGCGCATCTAGGGGTGGGGGTTGGGGAGGGCAGGTGCTGGGCAGGGGCCCCAGGGGGCCTGGCCCAGGGGACGCTGTGATGTCAGCGCCTGCCCGCCCCACCCCGCGGGCTGCGTTATGTAATGGCTTCCTTGGGCTTCCTTGGGCAGGGACCTGTTGCCCGGTAGAGAAGGCAGGACTTGAATATGCATGTGTGTGTGTATACGCGCGCACACCAGGGCGGGAGGAGCAGGCGGAGGCTGTTTGGGGAAGCATTCCCAGGCCTGTCCAGCCAGTGTCCCGTGCTGGCCGCCGCACCCCTGCCCCACACAGCGGTCAGCTTCCTTTCCCCCAGGGCAGTGGCGGCCTTGGCTGCTCAGTGTGTCCTGGTCTGGGCGGGAGAGGGGTGGACTTGAGACGTCACCCACAGTGGTCTTTCCCCTCCTGGGGCTGTATCAGCGCTCAGGGCCAAAGAGGCAGCCAAAGCAGACTCGAACTTTCTGGATGGTTCCAGCCACCTCCTGCCAAGCCTGCTGACTGACTGGAGGCCAGCAGCCAGACCCAGGGCGGGCTGGGCTAGAGCCGCCCACACTGCCCGGGACTGCGGGCTCCCCTCTGCAAGGCAGCCGGACAGCCCTGCCCAGAGTGGGACGGTGGAAGTCCCTGAGAGAGGAGGGAGGGCACTGGGTGGGGAGTCTCGATGATGAGCTGACCCTCCAGGTAGCCAGGGACCGGCCACTCCAGAGATCTCCTCCACCACCCCTGCTGCACCCTGCCGTACCCTTGGGTTGGGGCTGTCTGTCCCGTAATACCATCGGCACCCCCCAGTCTGGCAGCAACACAGCAAGGAGATGTATCCTCCAGCAGGTCGGGGCTCATTTTCCCCATTTAAAGATGAGAAAGTGAAGCCTCCGAGACAGGGGGCATGTGCTCAGGGTCCCCCTGCCCATAAGTGATGAGGACACAGACACTGCCTGTGCCTAGCACCCTGGCACCGGCAAATCTGTACCTTTATCGCACCGCCCCGTCTGTGCCAGGGCCCTGAGAGGCATGTGGAGACAGTGACCAGGTAAGGCCAGGGGCTCTAACTGGCCCCGGCAACCCCCTTGGGTCTTTTTACCCTTTTGAGGTCCCACAAGTTGGGGGCAGCCGCTTTCTGTCTCACTGATGACAGTCTGGCCCGAGGTGAGATAGCAGGTGAGTGCCATCACTGGCCTTTGACCCTGAGCCTCAGGTCCACCCCTGGTCCTAATCACCCCCCTTGTGTGGTGGCTGCCCTGGGGCCCAGGCGTGTCTGGATGGGGAACCTTATCAGTGCTGCGAGCAGGACTGCAGTGCCCCCCCAGGCCTGCCACCTCCTAGCAACTATCTGCCAGAGCAAGTGGGCAGGAAGGCCAGGAGGGCGCTGGAGGGCAGCGCTGCCCCAGCCCCTCCCGGCCTTCCCGCTTTCTGACCTCCGCCTGCATGTGCCTCTCTCTGGGCCACCCGTTTCCTGGCCTGCAATCTGCAGGCATCTGGCCTGGCCCCTTCTGCCGTGGGGCCATTCGGGGCCTCCCTAGGGCTCTCCTGGAGTCACTTCTCTGCAGGGTTACCCTCCTGTTAGATCCCGGATCCAGTTGTCTGGAGGCCCAGAGAGGGCAGTGACTTGGCCTAGGTCACTCAGTACCTGTGCTGGAACCAGGCCCCCCACACCTGCCCAGCATGGGGTAGCTAAGTTAGAAGTCATTTATCTCCCTTCCAAGTACTAACCAAGCCCGACCCTGCTTAGCTTCTGAGATCAGACGAGATCTGGCGCATTCAGGGTGGTATGGCCGTAGACTAGAGCTCTTTCGTAAAGGAACCTGGCTGGACCTCAGTTTCCCAGCTTTAAGGGCCCCAGCTCCTCATACAAGGGGCCGTCAGTCCCCGGAGCACATCATTCTGCAGAAATGTATTTATTCCAACCATCTTATATGCGGGGCCTAGGTAAGGTTTCCTCTGACCTCAAGCTTCCTTCCTCCCAGGTCAGGGTCTCTGGATTGCTTTGTCTCTCCCTCAAGCTGCAGGCCACAGAGCTCAACAGGCCCAATTGGAATCCTGGCCGCCATGGGCCCCTTCCTGAGAGGGGTGGGCTTCTTATTCTTAGCTGGGAACCAGGGCTTGTGAGGGGCTCCCCCCCTTGTGGGGGTCTTTGGAACTGAGACAGGGCAGGGCAGGCTGTGGTCTGGGCAGAGCCTGGCATGCATGTGCCCGTGGGGGCCTCTCCCATGAGCCCAGCACGGTGGGGGGAGTGACCCAGCTGGCCACTGGCCACTAGCAGGTGCAGGGCCATATTTGTGAAATTGATAATTATAAGGGGAGGGGATAGAAGCAGATGAACGTGGGGCTGGGTGGGGTCTCAGGTCCTCAAAAGATGAGGGTTTGGGTGCACAGAGCAGGGGGTGGGCGGCTTCCAGAGTTGTGGAAGTAGGCTGAGCTTGAGCAGGGGCAGGGGTCGTGGAGAGGGGGTCTCTCCCACAGCACCGGGCACTGAACTCGCCAGGCAAGGTGGGAAGGGAGAGAGGGAGCTCGAGGCAGGGAGAGGTGGTGGTGGCCCATTTCACAGAGGGGAACTGACGCCCAGAAAGGCCAAGGGCTGTGCCCAGGGTCACCCAGGCAGGGCCGAGCTGCCCTTTGATGGCCCAGGAGGCCGTGGGAAAGCAGGCACAGCTGCCCGGCCCAGAGCCCCGCCTGGTGACTCACCGCCTTCCCACTTCCCTGCCGCCTTTGAGGTCCCGGCCCACCCCGGAGGTCAGCCAGCTGTGAGGCTGTCCCCATCCTGCGGAGGAGCAAACTGAGACACCAGACACAGACTGGGCCCCACTGTGACTCAGCCTGGCATTGGAGACATGGCCCAGTCAGCCATCTGCCTGTGCCTGGCCTTCCCCAAGGGCCCTGGGCTGGGGTAGTGGTCAGGTTCTTCATGGTCAGGAAGAGACAAGGTCTCCCCCTGTGGAAACTGAGGCTGGATCACTCTCTGTGGCAAGGCCGTCCTGGGCACTGCAGGTCCAGCATTGTCCCTGGCCTCCATCCACACTCCGTGCCAGGAGCACCCCCCAGTTGTGACAACCACAAATGTCCCCATACATCACCCAGTGTCCCTGGGGGGCCAGAATCACCCAAAGTGAGACCCCCTGGGTTAGGGGATTCCATGGACCCCCAAGAGACTCTTCATCCCATAGTCATCAGCCCTACTGAGATCCTTGGAGGCTGCGCACATTTAAACCACACACTGAGTGGGGCGGGACAGAGGAGGTGAGTCCCAGAAGCTGGGGTCGCCTTGGTTTATACTGTCTGCCCCGTCGGGGGTTTATTTGGTGTCTGCTGTGAGCAGGAGTAAACCCAATTTGTTGCCCCTCCCCCTGGCACTGTGGACATATGGGTGGATCACTCTCTGTGTTGGGGGCCTTCTGGCAGGGGCGGGCCTGAGTGTCCTCTCCTCTCGTCTGCAGGGGCAGAACCCTTTCGAGCTGGCCTTCTCCCTAGACCAGGCGCACCACGGGAACCCCGACTTCAGCTCACAGTGCACGGCCCGCCCTGGTGAGGGCCCTGGGAGGGGCGATGTGGGCACCTCAGTCACCCCCACTGCAGTGGGTGAGGGCTGGGCAGGCAGCCCCTGTGGGGAGGTGGGGCCAGCCCGGCAGGGCTGCTGCTGAGCTGAGCGACCTCCCTCCTGGCGCAGACATGCCCGCCAGCCAGCCCATCGACATCCCCGATGCCAAGAAGCGGGGCAAGAAGAAGAAGCGGGGCCGCGCCACTGACAGCTTCTCAGGCAGATTCGAAGGTGAGCAGGGGCCGCGGCATGGGTGGCAGGGGCAGGGTGACGGCCGGGGTGCTGCTCACCCCCCACCCCCTCTGCTCCCCAGATGTCTACCAGCTGCAGGAGGACGTGCTCGGGGAAGGCGCCCATGCCCGCGTGCAGACCTGCATCAACCTCATCACCAACCAGGAATACGCCGTCAAGGTGAGGTCTGCCCCAGCTGCCCCTGGGGTCTGCCACCAGATGGTGGGGGTGGCGACAGCCTGGGAAACCCAGTGTCTAAAAATGGCCCTGGGGCCTTGTGACTCAGGCCACCCCTGGGAATCCAGGTCAGTCCTGATTTGAGCCCCTGAGTCCAGATAGGAGGGGACAATGAGGGGTGGCCCTCTGCCTATCCTAAGTCCAGGTGGCCAGGGACCTGGTGGCTGCCAAGAGCTGGGGGCAGAGTTGATGCTTGCCTGTGGGTCCTTCGTGCCAGTCCTCTGCCTGTGAGCTGTATCAGGATCAAAAGGCAGCATGGTACCCAGGGCCCAGAGGGGGCTCCGCATTTGGGGAAACCCAGTGCAGACCCCCGTAAGAGCCATGTGTCTACCCCTTCCTCCCAGGGCCTCTAAGCCCTGCATGTGACTGAGTGCTCTGAGGGCAGGGTCCCTGTCAAGACCCTGGCCGTGGCCTCGTGACTTTGCAGGGCCAGGCATTTGGATCCTGTGTTCCAAGAGACCTTCCAGGATCCTGGGCTGGGTGGGGTCACAGGAGGGCTGGCTGCCCAGGAGCAAGGGCCAGGTGCTCCTGGGAGCGGGGCTGGCGGGAAGCGTGTGGGCCTCGCAGGTGGCTGCTGCTGGCTCCTCCTCTGAAAGCCTTCGTCTCAGGTTGTCTGGGGAGGAGGAGGAGGGGAGGTGATCACCCAATTGATTGCATTGGGCGGTGTGAGGCTCATCTTTCAGGAGTGAAGGGAGACTAGTGGCCAGGTGCTGGGGCCACAGTGGTGTTAGGTGGTGACAAAGGCCACTGTGGTCCCTGCCCCTGGGCAATGAATGAGGTGGGAGAAATGGACACTTTGCACAGCATAAATCCTTCTGTGTCCTTTTCTACTAATAGCCTTGCTTCCTGTCATGGCTTGACAGATAGAGAAACTGAGGTTCAGACAGGGCTCGTGCACGTGGGTTTGAGGGAGGTTGTCTCATCCTGTGGATACAGTGACTTGGGGCCTCTGCCCTCAGGTGGTTTGAGTGCCTGTGGCTAGAGAGACCGCTTTGGGGTTGCCTGGCTGGGTGAAGACCCCCAGCACAGACCTCAGAGAAGGCCAGTCCACTGCCAGGAGGAACTGTCTGCTCCTTGGGAGATGCAGGCCCTAGCTGTCTTCCCAAGGGACAGGATGGGGTTTGGATTAATCCGGAACTGTCTAGAGTGCCCACTGGAGCTCTGCTTTTAGCTGTGGCTTGGTGGGTGGTGGTGATGACTCAAGAGACCCCAGAATCTGATCGTTCTCCCACCCCTTGCTGGGAGAGGTGTCTTTGTCACAGGACATGTGGGACAGTGCATAGGTGGCAACCAGGGTTTCAAGGGTGGAACATACCATACCCCCCACTGCCACCACCACCACCAGGCAGCTGTGTTGGGCACAGCCCTGGGCATGGGTGGTCACCCAGGCCACCCGGCCATCCACCTGCCCAGTGGGAAAGGAACCAGAGTGTCCAACCTGGGAATAGGATCCCAGCAGCGTCTGGAGAGAGCTGGCAGGCACCCTGCGACCCCATTTGTCTGCAAGTGAAGGCTGGGGGGCAACTGGAAGGGGTGGAACCCTCTGGTCCTTAGAGCTGTCGGGGACAGAGGCGCGGGCTGGTTTCCTGGGGCTCTGAGACACTGGGCCCATTGGTGGCCAGGGTGGACAATCAGGGCTGACCTGAAACAGACCCAGGCTCAGGGTGCCAAGGAGGCATCTCCCCAGGCCGGCATGGAGCCAGGGAGGCAGGGCTGGCAGCCAGGCGCCCTAAGGCCTCCCTAGCTCTGCAGGTCATGTGGCAGCTGGTCCTATAGGAACAAAGAATGTGGCTGGCCTGTCTCCTGGTCAGGGAGGGGTGGCCACTCAGTCTGAGGGACCCTGATGCCCTTGCAGTAGGGGTATTTCGCAGAGGCCCCAGATGTGCCCCTGAGGGGTCAGGGGTGGGAGCTACCCTGCTGGCTTTTTTTCTGTCTTTCCCATCCCGTGTCACCCTTCCCCTGCTGCGGTTTGCTGGGGGAACATGTTGCCCCCGCCTGTGCTGACTCCACAGTTCTGACTTCCAGCAAACTCCGGGGCCCCATAGGAGAGCTCTGCTTTCTAGAGCTTAAAGGTCTAAGCTCTAATGCTGGACTTGCAGGACTGGTGCAGGGGAATTTTCTGGCAGGGGCTCACCTGCCCCTCTCTGGCTATGGAGGATCCGGCTGACCCGGGTGGTGGTGTCCCTCCCGCCCATTTCAGATCATCGAGAAGCAGCCAGGCCACATTCGGAGCAGGGTTTTCCGGGAGGTGGAGATGCTGTATCAGTGCCAGGGACACAGGTGAGGTGACTTGCCCTCACCACAGGACTGGGCCCCGAGCCATCTTCAGTGGATGAATGGGCCTGAGCGCCCCATTACTCCATCAAGCAGTTACTGAGCACCCACTGTTTACCAGGCCCTGTTCTCGGCACTGTGGGTGGGCCCAGGAGGGAAGGTGAAGCAGGCCAGGGCCCTAGTCCCAGCCTCCCGTGGGCAGAGCGAGGGCAGGCCTCTCCTAGGCTGGGCAATGGGCGCACAGGGGCCTCAGGAAGCCTCAGCTCCTTTCCTGTCCCCCATCCCGACCCCAGGAACGTTCTAGAGCTGATTGAGTTCTTCGAAGAGGAGGACCGCTTCTACCTGGTGTTTGAGAAGATGCGGGGTGGTATGTCGGGGGTTCCTGGTTTAGGGGAGGGAGGGAGCTGGGAGACATTTCCAGCTAGGTCCTTAAGGGATGGTGGCTCAGGAAGGATCTTTCAGAGGGGCCTAGGCATGGGCAGGGGCTTGTGGGGTCCCAGCTTCCTGCCCATTTGGTGCTACAGGCTGAGGACTTTGGGCCCAGGAAGACAGAGTGGAGGTGGGCCCTGGACCTTGGCCCGGGGACCCCGGAGATGACCCCATGTGTTCTCTCTCTCTGCCATGGCCTCACCCCAGGCTCCATCCTGAGCCACATACACAGGAGGCGGCACTTTAACGAGCTGGAGGCCAGCGTGGTGGTGCAGGACGTGGCCAGCGCCCTGGACTTCCTGCACAACAAAGGTGGGCGGTGGGGCC
Organism: Galeopterus variegatus; assembly: GCF_000696425.1. Lineage (NCBI taxonomy): Eukaryota > Metazoa > Chordata > Mammalia > Dermoptera > Cynocephalidae > Galeopterus > Galeopterus variegatus. The sequence goes on along the minus strand of NW_007731437.1, from coordinate 27,121 downwards.
AGCCGCTTGCCGACCAGCCCGCAGGGTCCCGGGGTTCAAGGTTCCGGGAGGACACCCCCACCCCTAACCCCGTTCGTGGTTCTGCTGGCTTCTCCCCCAGGCATTGCGCACAGGGACCTCAAGCCGGAAAACATCCTGTGTGAGCACCCCAACCAGGTGAGGAGGACCCCACCCAGTGCCGCCCCTATGGGCGGGCGCGCGGGCAGGGCCGGGACCCCCAGGGCTCACAGCCCCTCGAACCCCTCCAGATCTCCCCCGTGAAGATCTGCGACTTCGACCTGGGCAGCGGCATCAAACTCAACGGGGACTGCTCCCCCATCTCCACCCCGGAGCTGCTCACGCCGGTGAGGCCTGCGGCTCCGGGGCGCCGGGAGGCCGAGGGCTGCGGCTCCGCTCAAGTAACGTCGCGGTGCCCGGGCCTCAGAGCTCGAGCTTCCGCTTAGCAACAGCCGCTGGTTGGCGGGGCGGGGCCGCAGTTACACAGGGCGGGCTCCGGCTCTTGTCGCTGATTGGCCGGACGGGGCAGGGGGCGGGGAGCAGGGAGGTTTCCAGCACCTGCTGATTGGGCTGGGTGGGCTGCCTCTGATTGGCTGAGCAGGGCGGGCAGGGGCGGGGTCGCGGTCAGGGCGACGGGGGGAGGGGCAGGTTTGGGCGCCCTCGTGACGAGGCGGCCCC
>NW_007731437.1:11739-25513 GCF_000696425.1 Galeopterus variegatus | reverse complement strand
CCGGCCCTGCGCGCCCCCTCCCTTCCCGGATCCGGCCCTGCGCGCCCCATTTTCTCTTGGGGCCAGCCCTGTGCACCCGGGGACCTGAACCCTGACTGCCAGTCATCGATGGCAACTACAGGGCAGTGCTGGCCCATCTGTCTGTGGTTCCCAAAAGCTCTTGGAGTTTCTCGGTCCAAGGGAGAAAGCAGACAGGGTCAGGGAGCTGAGAGGCTGGGCGACGTCTGTGTTTTGGGGTGATCGAGCTTTGGTCTTGTGCCTGCGATTCAGAGCTTAGCATTTGCGACTCGATGCCCTGGAGTCAGATCACCCCACACCCAGCCCTCTTTGTAAATTAAGCCCAACCCCCAAGAGTCAGCTCTGCCGGTCTGGCATCCCAGCCACCTCCAGACTCTTGTCTCCCTCACCTTTCTCCCCAGCCTCTGGCCCTGTCAGCTGCTCTCAGGACCTTGGGTCCTCCCCTCCAGACCTCTTTCCATCCCAATGGGCTGTCCAGCATCCTTGCACGTTGGTGGGTCTGGGGTCCCTAGTGGAGCTGCAAGTCAGGTCCTTGGGCACGTCGAGGCCCCCTCCATATGGTCCAGCTTTGCCCACCTGGGTGACAGGGAAGTGGGCGCTGGCCCTGCCCGCTGCAGCTGACCCTGTGTGTCCTCCCCCCAGAACATGCTGTTTGAGAGCATCCAGGAGGGTAAGTACGAGTTCCCCGACAAGGACTGGGCCCACATCTCCTGTGCCGCCAAAGACCTCATCTCCAAGCTACTCGTCCGCGACGCCAAGCAGAGGCTGAGTGCCGCCCAAGTCCTGCAGCACCCCTGGGTGCAGGGGGTGAGCGTGGGCCCCAGGGAGGGCAGGGAGAGGACCACCCACCTCTCCTGAGCTCTAGCTTTCTCCAGTGGGTGGGTGCGGTTCACAGCAAGAATACGAGAACCCGGAAGGGACCAGCATGGAGTCCCCAAGATGTATTAGGCTCTGAGGGTCAGTCACCAGTTTCCAGTGGGGTTTTCTGTGTCAAGGCACAGCCCCAAGTGGAGGGGTGCAGCTGAGATCCCCCTGCCTACTGCCAGCATGTGTTGGCCATGCAGGGGTCTGGCAGGAGCAGTTGCTCAGGGAATCTACCTGGCATGGCAAGCCCAGCCAGGGTAGATCCTGGCAACCTGCTCTAAGTCCAGGGTCCCGTCTCCACCCTGCCCTGCCCATGCTTGGCCTTGGATCCAGGATGAGTGGGGCATTTCTCCTGGCCAGGGGTCATCTGAGCTGAGCTACCACCCCGGGGGATGGGACCAGCAGGGCAGTGGGCTTTACTGAAAATGGAATTTGGAGTCCCTCGGAGTTCCACAGGCAGGGGGACTCCAGACCCCTCTCAGAGCATTGGAGACCTGTGGGTTGAGAAGAGAGAGGGGCTGGGGGGTGGGCTCAGGTATTTCAGAGGCCAGGCACCCTGTTAAGCCTTGGTGATATCAGAGAGTGTAGGGGCCCCTCAGGGTGTGTGACAGTCCGCCCTCCAGCCCTGGCCTCTTCTGTCTCTCTGCAGTGTGCCCCGGAGAACACCCTGCCCACACCCATGGTCCTGCAGAGGTGAGGCCCATGCAGGGGGGTTAAGTATCGAGATGTTTTAATGAGCCCGGAACTGGCCACTTAGCTCAGTTGGTTAGAGCACAGTGTTTTAACACCAGAGTCAGGCGTTCGGATCCCCTCACCGGCCAGCCACCAATAAGTAAATAAATAAAATAATACCCAAAGAACATTGTTTAGTGGGGAAAAGCCATCCGTATACTTGGATGTCCTTGTACTAGTGACCTGAGAGAGCTCCCAGCTGGGGTCCTGGGGCCCTGGGAGGTCCCAAGGGTGGGATGGGGAAGGGGTCCTGCAGCCCCTCCCACCAGGGCAGACCCCAGGGGTCCCCCAAGGCAAGCAGGGAGGGGTGCAGCCCCAGTGACCGTCCCCCACCCCATCCCCAGGAACAGCTGTGCCAAAGACCTCACATCCTTTGCGGCCGAGGCCATCGCCATGAACCGGCAGTTGGCCCAGCGCGAGGAGGACGCGGCCGAGGAGGCGGCCGCAGGGCAGGGCCCACCCGTGGTCATCCGAGCTACCTCACGCTGCCTGCAGCTGTCCCCGCCCTCCGAGTCCAAGCTGGCCCAGCGGCGGCAGAGAGCCAGCCTGTCGGCGGCCCCCGTGGTCCTCGTGGGAGACCACGCGTGACCCGCCCTTCCTCCCGCCCTCTCTCTGTACATAAGTTGCCCCTTCCCCCATCAAATCTAAAAGTTTTCTTAAGCTATTGCCAGCCGTGGCCAGCGGGCTGCGCTCCCCTCTGGCTGGATTCCCAGGCATTAAGCTCGGCTGGGGGTGGTTTTTTTTAATAGAAGGTTTTTGCTGTTGGGTTTTTTTTCCCTATTTCTCTCCCACCCCTATTTTTGTGGGATTTTTTTTCTTCTCCTCCCTCTGCTTTTTTCCTTTTAATGGTGTTAAAAGCAAAACAAGCTCCTGGGGAGGAGAGCAGGGGGTGCGCCTGGCTGGGTTGGCCCCCCTGTGCCGTGCCCACCCCCCATGCTGGCCTGCACTGTGAAGGTCTCGCGTGTCCCCCCAACCCCCAGGTCACCTGCCTGCCGCCTCCTCCCCCTGGATCGCTTGCGCTCGTGACTCAGGAGAGTTGGCTTCCAGCCAGTTTGCTGTCTTCCAGAGCTGGAGGGGGCACAGGACCCCCGCCCCGTGTCCCCCTTCCCCAGCCCGCAGTATTTTCAGGGACAGGTTCTCTGCCTCTCCTCCCGTCAATGGAACAGTGGCTTCTTTGACCCTCACCCCGAGAGCGCCCCTGATGGCTTGGTCGGGGCCGGGGCTCCCTGTCTCCGGAGGGAGGTGCGGACAGGCAGGGTGGATGGCGGCCCACCCACCAGTTACCCCTACCCACATCTGTTCTCCACCCACAGCTGTCCGCTATGTCCCCGTGAGAGTTGACAATCGGGGCTTCCTCTGAGGCCTGTCTGTCCAGACCCCTGATGGCCAGACTGGGTCTCTGGCTTTGACCTTAAACTGCAGCTGGCATGGGGACACACCCACTGCCCCCTCCCCACCCCACCAGGGACTGAGGCAGGAGCCGGGCATTTGCCACCTGGCCCTGCACACAGCTGTTTCCACCAAGGTGCGTGGGAGGGGCTGGACAGGCGCCCGTCAGCCAATGTGGGGGTCCCGAAGACACCCCCCAGGGCACTCGAGTGCCCCTTCTCAGGGCTCAGTCTGACCATAGCCATGTCCTGCCCCATGTCACCCCTTGGGTCTGGCATGGAAGCTGTCAGTCTCCTCCCCATTCCCAGGGCTGGGGTCAGACCCAGGGGGTCCCACTGCACACTCCGTGCCCCCAAGGGCAGTGTTTTTGGCCTCCCCATCTTCAGGAAAACGGCCACAGCTGCCAGGACTTGGCCTCCCTGTGGGCTCCCAGGAATGGCCGGGGAGGCCTCTCCCCTGTGCTCCGACCCAGTGCCCAGGTCAACCTGCCTGCGGGGGCTGGGAGAGGCTGCGGCCCCCTCGGGGTGAAATACTATGCAATACATGTGGCTCTGCTGGTCGGGGTGGCCGCTGGGGTGTTGTCTTCCACCCCTTCTGGCCAGGTCCCCTGCACACTCGCCGGGATGGCCCAGTCCCAGGGTCTGCTCAGGTGTCTCCCGTGACTGGGCTGGGGCAGCCCCTGGCCTCGAAATCTATGGTTGGGATTGCTTGTCGTGTTTAGTTTCTTTCAAAAAAACATCAGTTGACTTCTCCGATTTTGAAGAATACTTGAATGTGGGTGGGGCCTCGTGGGTGGGGGGCTCAGACACCGTCGGCCTAGCTCCCTTTCCCCACCCCGTCTCATCTGATTGTCACGATCTCTGGTGGCCGGTGGGAGTGACATGCCCTCCCCCGTCCTCCGCCCGCCTGCATCTGTGGACTGGCCTTTCCAAAGACCCCCCATCATTTCTCACCCATCAGTGATTCTCCGTTTTGCAACTGGGGATTTTTTGCCTTTTTTGTATGAAAGAACGAACAAATGGACCTTTGCCCGCTGCAAGAGCCAATGGCCCTTTTATCTGGAAAGCAGAGCAGCTTTGTTTTTTTCCTTTCTCGAAGGTGGGACAGTCCCTCCCTCTTTCCCCTCCCCCTCGCCCCATGGCGTCACCGCTGGGACCTGGAGCCTGGTCAGAACCGTTACTGTGAAGCGTGCGCCACCCTGGGGCAGCCGGGCCCCGGGCCAGCTCCCGGCGCTGGTGGGGACGGCCGTGCACCCGCGAGAGGATTGTTTTTTTTAAAAAACTCAAATTTTTTAACGTGGGGGTAAAACAGCCAAGCACTTTAACTCCGTTATCCCAGGTGAACTGGTAGAGCTCAAGAGTTTCCTTCACACCAACCGTCAAAGCCGGAATTTTGTATTGTTTTGTAAGGATTTAATAAAAGTCATAAAAACCCTCCACGTGTGCCCACGTCCTGGTTTCCTGGTGTGTGAAAAGGCGGTGTCATTCCCCGTGGTGCTGCGGGTCAGGAGTTGGGCAGTGGTGCAATGGGGTCATTCTGTGTCCCCTCCAGGACCCTCAGCTGGGAAGGCAAAAGGCAGGGGACTCCTGGGTCGGGACAGCGCGGCCTCACGACGTGGCACCGGCTCCGGAGCGGCTCTGCACAGCAAGCAACTGTGGGACCAAAGTGGGAGCTACTGGGCTCACCTGCCTCGGGCGGTGCCACCTCTGCCACGTCCTGTGACCCCGCCTGAGGCCTACCCGGCTCAGTGGCAGGGGAAGGGGCACCGCCTCCTTGTGGAAGAGGGCGGGGGACATTGTTGCGGCCACCTATTGACCATGTGACCTCACAAGCCCCAATGATCCAAATCTTTTCCCCAGGGCCAGCCCCGCCTTCTCTGGGGTCCACCCTCCCGGCCATAATGAAGTTCTCGCTGGGTACGAGCCTGTGTGCTGGGGCTGGGGACAGACAAGAGGAGCTGGATGGCCAAGGGCTGACTTCAGACCCTGGGGTTGGGGTCGGATCACAGAGGGCTTCCTGGAGGCGGGAGCTGAAGGAGGTTCAGGAGACCCAGTGTCTCAGGACGTCAGCTGGGCTGCGATCGCAGCCCCATGTGAGCGCCCTGTGCCTCGGTTTCCGGCTCCAACCAGCGGGGTCTGAGAGCAGCCAGGTGAGGTTACGAGCAGGTATCGTGGAGCAGGACCAGGCCACGAGGTGAAGAAACCAATGGCGTCGCCAACGCGGGGCCTGGAGGGGGCAAGAGACCGGAGAGCAGCCCTCAGGCCGAGAGACCCAGGGTCAGGCCCCAGGAGCCTGGGGGCGTGGGCAGGAGCGCTGAGCGCGAGCCCTTGTGGGGAAGACGCCCAGCCACCTTGGGGGACTGAGCCCCAAAGGCAATCGGGGAGCCCACGTGGCTTCTCACTTTTTTAGATGACAGCTTTATTCATGTGCCATTTACCACACCCATGTAAAGGCTACAACGCAGTGGCTTTTAGTACATTCACAGAGTCGTGCAGCCATCACTTCTATGTAATTCTACAACATTCCATCACCCCAAAAGGAAACCCGTCCCCATCAACTGTCACTCCCACCCCCTCCCCCAGCCCCCTGGCAACCACGAACCCACTTTCTGTCTCTGTGGACTGGCCTGTTCTGGACATTTCATATAAATGGAGTCACACACTGTGTGGCCTTTTGTGTCTGGCGTCTGTCACTATACATGACGTGTTCAAGGTCCTTCCACGTGATAGCGTGTGTCAGAGCCTCATTCCTTTCCCTGACTGAGTGACATTCCAGTGTGCAGACAGGCCACGCTGTTTGTCCATTCATCAGTGAGTGGACACTTGGGTCTTATGCAGTTTTTGGCCATTGTATTAGCCCATTTCTGTTGCTTGTAACAAAATACTTGAAACTGGGTGATTTATTTTTATTTTTATTTTTTTTAAAGATGACCGGTAAGGGGATCTTAACCCTTGACTTGGTGTTGTCAGCACCACGCTCTCCCAAGTGAGCCAACCGGCCATCCCTATATGGGATCCGAACCCGTGGCCTTGGTGTTATCAGCACCGCACTCTCCCGAGTGAGCCACGGGCCGGCCCCCGAAACTGGGTGATTTATAAAGAAAACAAAATTTATTGCTTATAGTTTCTGAGACCAGGAAGTCCAAAGTCCGGGGAACACATCTGGTGAGGGTCTCAGTGGTGGCAACAGTGACCCAGGGGTCTCACATGACAGAAATGGCGAGGAGCAGAGAGCAAGAGACCCACCTCCTGAGCCTCTGTGAGCTGTGCTGCTGTGAACCTTCCTGTTCGTGTTTTGTGTGCGCCAGCTCAAGTTCAGGGGCAGATGGATCTTGAGCTCAGTTTGGGCTGCGCTGAGTTGGATGCGCCTGTGTTGAAGGGGACGCCCACGTTAGGGTGATGGTAAATTCTGGGGAGAGGCCAACAGGCCACCCATGTTGGAGGGCAGAGGTCGGGCTGGGAGGGAGGGAGATGACCAGGAGTGCCCTGTGTGTGAAGTGGACATCACTGGTCACCTGGAAGGGGGATGGGCAGTTCCACAGATGGCTCTGGAAAACAGAGAGCGTCCAATGACCCAGTGGACAGACGGAATCAGGCCACCTCTGTCCCCTGCCCTGGACAGTACAGCTCCAGACAGGCCCTCCTGGCAAGGCATAGGCACTAGACCCCCTGGGGCAGACTTTCCTGACCCCTGGACTAAGCGAGGTGCACTTGTGGTGCTAGAGGCCCGGACCAGCCTCAGTTTCCTCATCTGTAAAATGGGTGTGTGGGCATAAGAATAGCACCCGCCACATAGAGATGTTGATATGCCTCAAAGGGGTACATTCCAGACTGTTCTGCACCCGTGGCCTGGGCGGTGGGCTCCAGCCCCCAGCGGTGTGGAGGAGGAAGGCAGTCAGAGAGACCCAGGCAGAGCAAAGATCCCGGCCATGCCCTAGGAGCGGCCCCGAGCACTGGAGGGCCGACCTGCGGTGGGGAGGTGGAGAATTGTCCAGGCATCAGGCCAGGGGGTCTATCACCCCCCGGGGAGTGTCCCGTGGCCACGTCATAGTCTGAACTGGCCTCAAGATCAATGTTCCGTGGGGGGAGTCAGGGCAGAAGGGATTCCAGGACCCTCAGCCAGCGCATCCTGCACCCCAAAGCACAAACTGGAAATCGAGGCCGGGGGCATGTAGTCACCAGTCCCTCTGGAGGAGTCATGGGGCCAGCAGGGCGAAGCCTGGCCATGCCCAGCCTCAGTTTCCCTATCTGGAGAACCAAGGGCTGGACCAGATGGCCTCAGGGCTGGGCCAGGCACCTGCCCTGGACAGCAGAGATCTGCAGAATCCCTCCCAGAGGTCACACCTCCTTTGCCTCCCCCGGGCTCTTTGGTGCCACTGGATGGCTCCGCACCTTTGCCCCATCCCTTGCCCCAACCCGGAAGCCTCTCTCCTCTCCCCAGCTGTGGTCTCCTCTGTCGTCTCCTTTTCTATGGCCCTCATACCCTCCCAACTTGCCCTCCCAAGTCTCCCTCTCAAAATCAGCCTCCTCTCTCTGTCCCCACCACCACCGCGACCCCAGGGTAGGGCCACCAGACTCCATTCCTCCTTTCTCCTAATGACTTAAAACCAACCGTGCCCCTCTCCTGCTCTAACACCTCCCGTGGCTCCCCATTGTGCACAGACACAAGACGAGACGCCCCCACTGGGCTTACAGGCTCCTGCGCTCTGGCGAGTGCCCAGGGCTCGAGCCCACCCCGCAAACTCCACCGTCCTGTCAATTCCTGAGGCCAGAGATCTTTCCAGACGCCTGCCTGGCCTTTGTTGTTGCCTCCACCCAGACCTCGCCCTCCCCACCTGCCCTGCACCTGCTCTCTCCTCCTCATCCTTCAGCACTTGTTCAGGGATGACACCCTCAGGTCTCCCTAGGGGCTCGGGCCTCTGTTCCAGCCCACGTGGCTGTCTGGGACTATCCCTCGCTGTATCTACCAAACCCTGAGGCAGAGGGCACGTGGCTGACTGAGCTCAACGCTCTATTTCTTTGGCCTAGCACGTGACCTCGCACGTAGGATTCGCTCAACAGAGACTGAATGAATGAATGAATGAATGAACGAACATGCCTGAAAGAGCAGCTCGGCTCTGCCCAGCTCCCAGCCTCCTGGCTACCAGGGCTCCCTGGCCCGCGTCCCTTGCCCGGCATGGCATGTGTGTAGGGGTGTGGGGAGTGCCACATGCCAAGTCACTGCGTCCCAGGTGGCACCAAGCCCCTCCTGGCCCTGCCAGGCTACGCCGCTGACCGCTCCCTGCCCCCAGCCGCCTGCCAGGAACAGATTGTCCCCGGGAGCTGCTGCTCTAGATTTTATTTTTGTGGTTTCCTCCCTGCAGATCCCGCCCTCTTCCGCGTCTCTCTTCTGCTCGAGTGGCAGGAAAGTCCTGGAGCTGGAGGAGCAGGAAGGCTTTCCCAGGCCGTGTGACCGCGGCCACTCCTGGCTTCCCGGGGTCCAGTCTCCAGCTCTGGGGTGCAGCCGCTCACTCTCGAGGTGCCCGGGGCCGCCTACGTGTCCCAGATGGGTAAGGGGCGTGTGCACATCAGATCCTGCCCCCTTGAAATCACATCTTCACTTCTCTGTCATGTGGGGAGTCCTTGGAAAGATGGCAGGACGTGCTAATGCACCACCCTAGTCATAGGGGAAACTGGGGGCGAGGTGCATGGAGACTCTGTGTGTGTACACAATTTTTCTGTAACCCTAAAACTGTTTTTAAATAAAATACATTTTATTTAAAAAAGAAAGCGAAGAAGCTGGCTGATTAGCTTGGTTAGAGCGTGGTGCTAATACCACCAGGGTCCAGAGTTCAACTCCTGTATGGGCCGGCCGCCAAAAATGAATAGATGAATAAATAAAAATAAAGTGACGGACACCAGACACAAAAGGCCACACAGAGTGTGACTTCATTTACATGAAATGTCCAGAACAGGCCAATCCACAGAGACAGGAAGTGGATTCGTGGTTGCCTGGGCTGGGGGAGGAGATGGGAGTGACTTGGGTTGATGAGAATGTCCTGGAACTAGTAGAGGTGATAGTGACACAGTATTGTGAATGTGCTAAATGCCACCGTATTGTTCATTGGGCCCCTGTGCAGGCCAGCTGCCAAGAGAAACAAAGACAGGGCCGGCCGGTGAGCTCAGCTGGTTAGAGCCCAGCCTTGTACCGCCAAGGTCACGGGTTCAGATCCCTGCACACACCAGACGCCAGGAAAACACACACGCGCGCACACAAGTGGTGAGTGATGTTATGTGAATTTCACCTCAGTAAAAATTAAAGGGGCCGCAGGGCCAAGTCCATGCAGGGTCTGGTACACAGTCAGCGCTCAATAAATGCATGAGGAATGCACTATCACCCAAGGGGTGGGAGGAGCCAGCACCGTGTCTTCCCTGCAAGTTTTCTTCCCGTCAGTGTCACTATCACGCTAAGCCCTTGCTGTGGGGTCATCCCATGTTTTCCTTTAATTGTCCCGTCTCCAAAGGAAGCCCTGTGGCCCGGAGAAACAGGTTTCGTGGGGACACTGAGGGAATCACAGCAGACGCGAGGAACGACCTTCCTTGGTGGTCAAAGCCAGGATGGGGTGAGCCTGGGTGACCGCTGGAGGGGCCTGATGCACTGGCCAGGGGTGCCGGGTGGGGCTGNCGCACACAAGTGGTGAGTGATGTTATGTGAATTTCACCTCAGTAAAAATTAAAGGGGCCGCAGGGCCAAGTCCATGCAGGGTCTGGTACACAGTCAGCGCTCAATAAATGCATGAGGAATGCACTATCACCCAAGGGGTGGGAGGAGCCAGCACCGTGTCTTCCCTGCAAGTTTTCTTCCCGTCAGTGTCACTATCACGCTAAGCCCTTGCTGTGGGGTCATCCCATGTTTTCCTTTAATTGTCCCGTCTCCAAAGGAAGCCCCGTGGCCCGGAGAAACAGGTTTCGTGGGGACACTGAGGGAATCACAGCAGACGCGAGGAACGACCTTCCTTGGTGGTCAAAGCCAGGATGGGGTGAGCCTGGGTGACCGCTGGAGGGGCCCGATGCACTGGCCAGGGGTGCCGGGTGGGGCTGAGGGTGCGCTCAACCCGCCTTGCCCACAGCTGGGATTTGGATGAGCAGTGGAGCTGGTGCCCTGGGTTCGAGTCTGCTCTGCCCCGTGGTGTGGCCCGGCCCCGGCTATTCCCCCTGGGCTACCTCTGTTCCCTCCGTCAAGTAGCCAATTCGCTCCTCACCACGTAGGGCTTGGGGTTTGTGGGCAGCCTGGGGAAGATGCTGTGGGGTTGCTGTTACATCTGTTTCCGGCCCTCCCCCACCAAGACTCAGTTTCCCCATGTGGAATGTGAGGGCCACAGCTCTCTCTCTGCTGCCTCCGTTTCCCTTTCGTGAGCACCTTTTGTGAGATGGCAGAAGGCTTGGACACCAATAGAGTGAGGAAGGGGACCTGCCTAAATCCCTACTCTTGGCTCAGGGTCTCAGGATGCCCATTCCGAAGACCCTTGAGGACAGCGTCCCACATGGGCTTAGCGAGTCCCTGGAACAGTCAGATTCCCAAACAGGCAAACGAGGCCAAGTGTTGTGTTGTCAGTGTTTTGGCTGCACGTTAAAAGTGTCGCCCCCACCCTGCAGGTGCTGGAGGCCGCATAAAGGTTATGGGTTCCAGCCCTGGTCTCTCCTGACCTGGGATGATCGGCCAAGTTGACTCATCCCTGCCGAGGCCCTGGTCCATGACTTCAGCCCTTCACTGGGGGCTGGCACCTGGCAAAATTTAAGGTGGGGAGGGGACACCAAAGCCCTCATTTATCAATACAATGGTATTTTGTCATTGCTGTGGCAATTGTAGACACATGCAGTTGTGAGAAATAACACTTTGCCTCATTTCCCCGAATGCTAACATTTTGCAAAACTTTGCTACAATGTCATTACCACAATGTCACATTGATGCAAACTGCCCATCGCCTTCAGACCAGACGCTGGTCTATAAGCAAACCAGTGCATGTTGTAATTTCAGGAGACTCCACGTGCCCCGTTCTCCCTCAGGAATAAAGGAGCCTCACACTGGACCTTCCAACCCAGAGAGGCAGAGCCAGCGGAGGGGGCGCTGGCCCCACCTGGACCTCACTGTGCCCATCCACAAAATGGGCTGGGGAGTCCTTATACCAGGAGAGTGGGCTCTTCCTGTCTTCTGCACCTTCACATGGTGCCATTCCACGGGGCTTCATGTCCTGCGACGACCACCTGGGGTAATCCAATCTCAGCAGCGGGTGGCATCTGCCTACAAAGGAATTCTCCCAACGTCTAAGGAGAAGTGGCTTTTCCCCACCACCCCGGGTGTGTCGGGTTATGGAACCTGAGGGTTCACCTCGCTTTGCTTGGTCTGGTCTTGTTTTGTTTTGCCTTCTTGTCTGAGCAGGTCCTGGAACTTGGGGCTTCCCTTTGCTTAGCCAGGGTGGGGATAGGAGTTGGGGAGGGCTGGATTTCTCTGCGGGAACTGCAAGAAAATTTGGGAAACCAGAACCTTCTGGAAGAGAGGAAGGAGGCAGGGTAATGACGGAGGGTGGCAGAGCTCAGAGGGGACCTCCACTCTGCCCCCAAATTGCCACAAAGGACCAAATCGATGGTGTAAGATTTCTCACGAGAAGGGGCTGCGCTCTGCACTTTGGGTCTGTCCGAGTGTGAGCTAACAGTGTAACGTCCACCACTCAGGGTGGTGGTCAAAGGATGGGATGACGTTTTCCCCCACCCCCACCCCACTGCAGGGAGCCATGGCTAAGCCAAGACAGGGGCCTAGCAAGGAACTGGGGGACGGCTGTGTTCCAGTTGTCTATGGCTATGTAACAGACAATCCCACAACTTAGAGGTTTAAAACAATCACCTCATTTCCTTGACATTTTGTGGGTCAGGAATTTGGGAAGGGCTCAGTCTTGGGCCCACACTGTGTCAGCTAAGGGGGCACAAAGGAGGGCCCACTTCCAAGATAGCTTCTTCACACACGGGCCCAGTCCCCTGCTCACTGGCTTCTCTCTGTCTTGGCGGCGTCCCATCCTCCAGGGCTGTCCACGCACAGCGAGGCGGCCACACTGCTCACACGGCACCTGGCTGCCCTAAGCATAAGCAAGCGTTGAGACAGGAAGCCAAACCTGCAAGGCCTGGGACTGGCCCCCATTCATGTCCACCACCTTCTCTTGGTCATAGCCAGCCCAGATTTAAGGGGTGGAAAGACAGCGTCCACCTCCCAGTGGGAGGGCAGGAATCAATGGCTGCAATCTTGGAAACAGGCCACCACCAGGCCACCAGGGAGCATGGGAGCAGCGTCTTTCAGACCCCAAAGAGGAGACGCCCACCCCGGGTCTGGTTTACCTGCATATACCCCTCCCTCCCAGGGCCTGGTACACAGTAAGAGCTCAATAAATGTTTGTGAAGGAAGGAAGCACAGAGTGGTCAGTGCACTTGTGTGTCTGTGTGTGTGTGTGGCCCTCTACTCTGTGTCTGTCAGGATGAGCTGGGTTACGCTGCAGTAACAAACAGTTCCAGCACCTCCGCAGCTCAAAACCACAGAGGTTTTGTCCATGCACAAAAATCATACACAAATGCTTATAGCAGTGTTACTTAGAAGCCAAAGAACGGAGACAGCCCAAATGTCCATTGACAGGTGAACGGACAAGCAGAGTGGTCCACCCACACACTGGAATATTACTCGGTCATGAAAAGGAACAAGACTCTGACACATGCTACCACGTGGATGGACCTTGAACATGTCACACATCACACTCAGTGACAGACACCAGACACAAAGGGCCACATAATGTGTGACTCCATTTATATGAAATGTCCAGAACAGGCAAATCCACAGAGACAGAAAGTAGAAAGTGGGGTGCCAAGGGCTGGGGAGTGAGTGTTTCATGGGGACAGAATGTAAGTTTGGGAAGATGAGAAAGTTCTGGAGATAATGGTGCTGATGGCTGCACTGTAGAGTATGCATAAAGCAAATGTGTGTACTTCACAGGGCCTGGCTTTGCAGAGCCTTGCAGTTTCAAATATTGACCTTGAAAAACCAGGAAATTTTCCCCAGGCTATATAATCTCTGTTGTAAGATAAAGAATTGTAACACAGCAAGGCTGCTGGTTCAAAGACAGACAGGCTACTGATTGATATGTAAAGATACTGGGAAACTGTTGGAGGGCGAAAGAATGTTTGAAGGTCAAGGTTTTGTTGGTGGATCACTTAACTGCCTTATAGAATGTCATCTGGCTTGTTTCACTGAAAGTTATCAGCCAATATTGTTAAACTGTCACCCACCTATGTCTCTTCCTGTAACTTTCTGGTCTGGAGAATAAATGTGGGAAGAGAACCCCAATTCGTGGTTCATTTCCCAAATGGAAGGAATGCCTCTCTCTTGAGGGTTCTGGGGGATTAAACCCTTTCTGGGGCTTCTCACTGCTTAGAAGAGATGGGCTTTGAGTAATCTTTGGTGGCTCCGTCACCCAGGGGGAAAGGGGTGACAAATCCGTGAGAGGCAAAGCAACATGCACAACAGTGTGAATGTGCTTAATGCCACTGAGCTGTGCACTTAAACACGGTTAAAATGGCAAATTTAATGTCACATATATTTTATCACAACTTTTTTGGGGGGGCGGCTGAGTGGTTCGAGGATCCAAATCTGTGACACTGGTGTTATGAGACTGCACTCTCACCAACTCAGCTAACCGGCCAGCCCTATTGCAATTTTTAAAAATGACAATAACGGGGCCGGCCTGTGGCTCACT
>NW_007731437.1:5687-11217 GCF_000696425.1 Galeopterus variegatus | reverse complement strand
GGCGCTCCCGCCGAGGGTTCGGATCCCACATACAGACCGTCCGCTCACTGGCTGAGCGAGGCGTGGGCGCAACGCTGAGGGTTGCGATCCCGTTGCCGGTCCCGGTCCGGTACGGCGCGACACTGAGGGTTGCGATCCGTTGCTGGTCATGAAAAAAGACAAAAAGAAAAAATAAATAAATAAAAATAAATAAATAAATAAATAAAAAGTAAATTAAAAAAAAAATAAAATAAAATAAAATAAAAATGACAATAACAAAAGAAAGTGATATCCATAAAAAGGAAATTAAAAAACAAACAAACAAATAAAAACAAGTGACAGGGGGCCGGCCCGTGGCTCACTCAGGAGAGTGCGGTGCTGATAACACCAAGGCCCCGGGTTCGGATCCCATATAGGGGTGGCCGGTTAGCTCACTTGGGAGAGTGTGGTGCTGACAACACCAAGTCAAGGGTTAAGATCCCCTTACCGGTCATCTTCTTAAAAAAAAAAACAAGTGACAGGCTATAGTTTGCAGAATCCAGCCTTAGAATAAACTCTGGGATGGAGTGCTGGGTCATAGGCTGCTCTGGTAAATTTGATGTTACATATATGTTAGCGCAATAAAAAAAAGGAAAGCAAAAAACCTCACACGGGTTTATTTCTGGTTCCCTGGCTGGGTGGCTGGGGCTCTGCCCACATGTCTCACACCGGGGCTCACAGTCACTGTCACCGATGGGGCACAGGGACAGGTCTCTGAAGGGTCTCCCCTGGCCGAGAAGGGTCACACCCCTTCCGTTCATAACTCATTGGTCAGAGCCATTCACACGACCTGCCTGACTATAAAGAATCACGCCTGCGGCCCTGCAGTGCTGGCGAGAGGGCCCGGAAGGCACAGAGAACAGCGTTACCAGCTGCCCCACCTGGGGCTGGGCCCGTGACCTGGACATGGCCATCCCCGGGTGATGCTTTTGCAGAGCGGAGCCCCAGCTCTGCATGTGCCTTTGGTCTCCTGCTAGTTCCTGGGAACATCCCGTCAACCCCAGGGCATGGGAATTATGACTTAAAACCCTGTGCAACCTCTGTTAAATGTGAAAAAAAAAGAAAGGCTCAGTGCTAAGTCTCACTAAAAAGAAAGAATCTTTTCATGCGGCAGACTTTGCGTTTTCCAGGTGCTGGCTAGTCAGCTGGCCCTGGTGAGACAGGAGAGAGGGGGTGGTGGGTGGAGGGACACAGAGGTGACTCCGCTCTCTTTGGTTCAAGGGCCATCACTTGTTTTACTGAGAAGTGTCCTCAGCATTGCACAGATGTTCATGAGCAGTGCTTCCAGAATATTCCAACTTGTTAAATACAAATTCCTGGTCAACAATCTGGGAGTGTCATAGTCAACCATGGAGCTGGGAGAGCATTGGATCATTCAGTGAGTGTCTAGAATACACCTGACGCGGGGAGAAGGATTTGCTTACTTGACTTGGAAAAATAAATAAACGTGTTCATCAGTCCCGTCGCCCTATGAATCTCGGAGGTCTTCTGTGTATGTATTGGGACCACCTCGGACCTCCCCAATTCTGGTTTTTCTTTTTACTGTTTCTTTCAGGCCAGGTTTCCCAGAAGCAGATCCTGAGACAAGGATTCCTGGGCAGGTGACGTGTTAGGATTCCCCGGGAAAATCCGGTAGGGCAATGATACACAGCTAGGGGTTGGGTTAGGCTTAAGGGACACAGTCCTGGGGACATTTGTGGTTGTCATCACTGGGGTCGGGGATGGTCCGGGCATGGAGTGGGTGGAGGCCAGGGACGCTGCTCAGCTGCTGCAGTGCCCAGGATGCCCCATCACAGAGAAGGACCCGGTCCCAGTGTGGACAGTATGAAGAGGGGACCCTGTCACAGGGGAGTTGGGAAGAAGATGGGAAGGAAGCTGAGTCAGGGGAGGAAATTGACACATGTCCCCTGGAGGGTAATTCTGCCTCCGTCCCTCAGAGGAGATCTGGAAAGGATGGAGTCGCAACTCAGTGTTCCCAACTGGGGCAAGGGAGGGGACTCAAGTGTTCCCAACTGTACCCCTACATCTCTCCATCCTCGGTTAAGGGCAACCGCCTTGGGGACACAGCTCCCAGGTGCTCCCAGCGTTACCTAGTCCGGATGAAGTAGGTTAGGCCATGCTGATGGTCACATGGGGTCACGGGGGTGGAACTGTCGATCTGGGTTTCCCGGCACAGGTGCAGGACCCTGTGAGTTCATTCCATCTGCCCTCGGTGGTCACCAGCCCTCCACGTGGAAGATGACCCTGCACGACCTGCCTTCCCCATCTCCCACAGTGAATGGGGCCGGGCTGGGTAACCAAGATGTTGGGGAAGGGATGGTGTGAGACTTCCAAAGTTAGACCCCAAAAGACATTCCTCTCTCTGAGCCACTCGCCCTGGGGGAAGCCACCCTGTTGTGGGGACGTTCAGGCAGCCCCGCGGAGACGTCCTCGTGTTGAGGCACTGAGGCCTCCAGCTGGGGTCAATTTTCCCTTGACCCATGACCTGACCTCCTACAGAAACCAAGACACTTGTTCCACAGAACGACCACCTTCTGGCAGGTCCCACTTGTCCCACAGAATGACCACCTTCTGGCAGGTCCAGTGTCTTCCACGTGGGATCATTTAGCTCATTTCTCCAACCCCTGTATTTCTTATAAGTGGGAAATTGGATTCGAAGACTTGATGGAGTCAGGTTAACATTTTTGGCTCAAATACTTTGTAGGTGGTGCAGGGTACTTCATCAGCTCTGGAGATGTCTGGTGGTCCCACATTTAGAGGGCCCATGGCTCACCCGTGGACTCGAGCGATGGGAGCCATGTGGGTACGACGATCCAGTATCATCTGCAATGAGACTCCAGCAGACACGCTGACCTGGTTCCCCTCTGACAACTCACTCTTTTAAGCTCTGTGCCTGGGGGCTGTGAACTAAATGGATGAAAGACAGATGAATAGGAGAAAAAACATACAAATGTGTGTTTAATTTTCTGTGCACGAGGGCATCCCAGAAAGAGGTGAATACCCAAAGGAACTTTGAGATTTGAGAACTGATATACCTTATTAGCAGGGGAAAGGGAGGGGAGAAAGGCCACGTGAGGGACAGCAAATAAACATTAGGAAAGACGAACGGGCCCTTAGGAGAAGAGACGGGAGATGGGATAGATGCGTGACAGTGTTTGAGTGTAGCTGGCCTCTTGTCTCAGACAAGAAGAGAGAAAATTCGCTGCTGCCAGGGATGGGATTTATGACTCCCGAGGTCTTTTGTGGGGCTGTTTTCAGAACTCGGATGCCTTCAGCTCAAAACAATTCTTCTGTCAAAGGGGCATATTTTTGGTGTGGCAGCTCCTGTGACCTGCAGTGGCTCCCCCTAAATTTTGTGCTGATTCTCCAATTTTTTTCTTCCATGTCAGGCATTTTTGGTGTGAATGGTATTCCTGTGTGATGGCCCCAGTGTCCCCAGTTGGAGACGTGAGGTGGGGGGAGGGGGAAAGAGGGAAGAAAATGACATCCACCCTGCTGGCCAAGGCTGGTTTCAGGTGACTTGTAGAATCTCCAGAAATAATAAATTAAAATTCCAGGGATCAGCTTTGTAAAGAGCGACCTCTAGAGGCCGCCTAGACAGAGATGGGTCAGCTGAAGAAACCCAGTGAGAAACTCAAAAACACTGACAAAGTTGTGGCAGGGGATTCAGGGCAGATGTTTGACCAGCAAACTGCAAAAAATATTGGGGGGCAGCCAAAAAAAAGGCATGGAGAGCTCTCCTCGTGACACCTGGACTGGGTGGCCTTAACTTTCTGCCTTCACAGGTAGTCGCTGTGTTTTCAGAGATGCCAGGGCCTGAAGCTAAAAATTAGTCTTTTTTTCTTTTTGGGGGGGCTGTCCAGTATGGGGATCTGAACCCTTGACCTTGGCGTTACAACACTGTGCTCTAACCACCTGAGATAACTGGCCAGCCCTTTTTTTTTTTTTTTTTTTTTTTAAAAAAACAAAGATGACCAGTAAGGGGATCTTAACCCTGGACTTGGTGTTGTCAGCACCACGCTCAGCCAGTGAGCCAACCGGCCATCCCTATATGGGGATCCGAACTCAGGGCCTTGGTGTTATCAGCACCGCACTCTCTTGAGTGAGCCACGGGCCGGCCCCCTCATTTATTTTGTAAATGTAATATTTTTATGCCAACTGAACATAATTGAGGCATTGTTTGCTGACAGTGTTTGCACAGATCTGAAGTGGAGTTTGATGAGTTTTGTCAAATGCACCCACCTCTATCACCCAAACCTCTATCCAAATCTAGAATATTCCAGAATCCCAGAAAGTTTCCTCCAACCATTTCCCTGATTTCTTTCACCATTGTTATTTACGCCTGTTCTGGAACTTCGTCCAGAAGGGGCCACAAAAGTCCTCTCTAGGTCTGGCTCAAGACCCTGACTTTGCAAATGTATGACGTGAGAGGTCAGAAAGTTACCATTCAGAGAAAATTTAAAAATTTGTTTACCTGAAACATGAACACCCTTACTGATAGACGCATTGGTCTTCTGCCATGGAAGTGTGAAACGGTTTTAAAAAAAAAACAGATCCATCTATATCAAGCCCAGCAACCACCGAGCCATCACTGGAAGTCCCCTGGTCTCCCCTGCTGGAATGAGGGGGGTGCCAGGGCTTCCACCACGTCCCTCCCGCTCCTCTCCTGTCTCCCTGTCCCTCAACTGTTCTGCAACAACGTTTTAGATTGTAAAAAAAAAAATAAAATTAATAAATACAGAAACTAAAAGAAAAAAAAACAACAAACGAACAAGTTTTTTAAAAAGATCCTCCAGGGGGCCAGCCCGTGGCTCACTCGGGAGAGTGCGGTGCTGATAACACCAAGGCCCCGGGTTCGGATCCCACATAGGGATGGCCGGTTCGCTCACTGGCTGAGCGTGGTGCTGACAACACCAAGTCAAGGGTTAAGATCCCCTTACCGGTCATCTTTAAAAAAAAAAAAAAAAAGATCCTCCAGTTGGTTAGAGCGCAGCCCTGTAACACCAAGGTCAAGGGTGCAGACCCCCATATAGCCAGCCACCAAAAATGAAAATAAAAATAAATAAATAAAAATATAAAAAAGATCTTATAAATTATACCACAGAAGGATTGTAACGACTTTGACCCTCTGTGGATCCTGAACACGGTGAACTGACGCAGCACCATCGCCGAATCACCAGTGTTGGTGTCCGTCCTGCTTTTGTTTGGAGAGGACGATCCTGCTCATGGGGGTAAAGAGCAGAGGAGAAAACGTTCTCCGATTAAAATCCTCATTTAAACCTCTTCCAGGATGTGTAAAATACAGTGTAAATATGTCATCGTAGCTGAGATATATTATAATTTTACTGACTGATGTCTTTTAAAACATCACTTAGGCCTGGCCAGTTAGCTCCGTTGGTTATAGCGTGACCCTGATAACACCAAGGTCCCGGTTCGATCCTTGTGGCCAGCCACTTTTTTTTTTTTTTTTAAAGATGACTGGTAAGGGGATCTCAACCCTTGGCTTGGTGTT
>NW_007731437.1:0-455 GCF_000696425.1 Galeopterus variegatus | reverse complement strand
AGATCTTAATTTTAACCAGTGGTTATTTTATAAACTGTTGACATCACTATTATGGTCTGGAGTTACATTTTATGTTGATAGATAAATAAGAAATCACACAAGTCATAAACAAGATCTTTAGAAACTTACATGGGTCAGCTGACAATAAAAGAAAAGGGTAAAATTATACTTTGGGTGAAGGGCTGAAAATTAAAATAGGCATTTACAGAGCAGAGGCCAGCAAACATTGTTTGTAAAGGGCCAGATAGTAAAATACTTTGGGCCTTACCAGTACTAAACTCTGCTGTTCAAGGATAAAAGCAGCCATAGACAACATGCAAATGAATGGGTGTAGCTGTGTGCCAATAAAACTTTATTTACAACAACAAATGGTGGGCTGGATTTGGGCCACTGGGAGGCCATAGTTCCTGAGGATTCCTGTTATGCAGCATTATTAGAGCTAATTTTTTTTTTTT
>NW_007731436.1:85907-159879 GCF_000696425.1 Galeopterus variegatus | reverse complement strand
CTGGTCCGGGGTCCCTTCCCGCCCTGTGTTGTTGGTCCCCGGTGGCGAGGAACCAACATGCCAAGTCCTAAACCTTTGAGATGGCATTGCAAATGTTAAATTTTGTTCCCCCACTGTATAATGTAAGGACCTTGGTTATCTACTTGAATGTGAACCCCTTGAAGACAGGGACCAAATCTGTATTGTTCACTACTATATGTCTAGTAGTTAAGAGAGTATTTGGCCCAATTTAATTGCTCAGTAAATATTTGTTGAATAAGATGTTAATAAAACAGTTCCTGTATCAGAGACTGCAAATTCAAATCTAGAGAGGCCGGTGGGCAATATGAATGTCAAATAGAGCAGGTATCAGCTGTAGGGAGAGGTGGGGACTGTGGGAAATTGACATATCCATCCCGGTTAAAGGGTAGCCAATATTCAACTCTGGCCAATTATTGCCCTGTGAAATTGGGGGCCCAGTACAACTGAATAGATAGAGCTTTATGTAAAATGTCCTAATGCATAAACATTGGCCATTAATTTTATTTTTTTAAACCTCAAAATAATCTTTATTAAAAAGTCCGTGAGCCTGTGTGTTTTTCTGGCTCCTGCTTTATGATCTCTGTCCCACATACACAAGGAGAACCCCATGGGAACTTCTCCATAAAAAATACTCACAGAAGGGCCGGCCCGGTGGCGCACTGCTACAGTGTGCTGCTTGGGAGCGCGGTGGCACTCCCGCCGAGGGTTTGGATCCCACATACAGACCGGTTCCCACTCAGTGGCTGAGCGAGGTGTGGGCGCAGCACCGAGGGTTGCGATCCCGTTGCCGGTCCCAGTCCGGTACGGGCGCGACACTGAGGGTTGCGATCCGTTTCCGGACATGAAAAAAGACAAAAAAAAAAAAAAAAAACAAGGAAAAAAATACTCACAGAAATCTTGTTAGCAAGGTATCCTTTCCATTTTCATGTCTCTGCTAATATGGAAAGGTGTAGGATCCTGAAAATCCCTGGCACAATCCTGAACAAAACTCATGACTTCTTAGAAACCCTGCTCTTCCCTGCCATTAAATATGGCTGGCAAATGTCATGAGATTACACTTGCGGGAGACGTATTGGTTCGGGTACCAGAAGGAAGCAAGCCTGCCCGAGAGGTTGTCATAAATGAAAAGCAAACAAAAGGACACTTTGGAATCAGGGTAAAACAGAAGCAGAGTGCAAATGGGGTCTTCATGCATGGGTCCTGGTGCTGTTCTCCTTCCAGGGTGGGTGGCTGGGCTGGGGCTGGGGCTGCTGGCAGATTGTGGATGGGCTGACACTGTACACGAAGCCTTTCTTAGGAGCACATTGCTTAGGTTTCCCTGAAGAAATGGAATTCTCCTCCTCATCACCCACAGAGAAAGCCACTTTGGTATGTTATGTGGAAAAGGCAGACATGAACAGAGAGGCTGGATGTTACTGGTCCATTAGAGTCTGTATTTGTTTCCTGATTAGTTTCTTAGAGCTGCTATAACCAATTACCACAAACTTGGTAGCTTAAAACACAGAAACTTATTCTCTCACAGTTCTAAGGACCAGAAGTTCAAAACCAAGGTGTTGCAGGGCTGTGCTCTTTCTGAAGTCTCTAGAGTGGAATCTTCCTGCCTCTCCTAGCTTCTGGTGGCCCAGACATTACTTAGTTTGTGGCTGCATCACTCCCATATCTGCCTCTGTCTGCACATGGCTGTCTCCCCTGTTTATCACAGTGCATCCTTTTCTGTCTCTTATAAGGACAATCTCACTGACTTTAGGGCCCATCCTCACCCAGTATGATCTCACCTCCATCCTTCCCTTAATTACACCTGCAGAGACCCTATTTCCAAATATGGTGACATTCTTTATTCTAATTTCTACTTCTATGAGATTTTTTTTTTTCTTTTTTTGTCTTTTTTCATGTCCGGCAACGGATCGCAACCCTCAGTGTCACGTCCGCACCGGACTGGGACCGGCAACGGGATCGCAACCCTTGGTGTCGTGCGTGCACCTCGCTCAGCCAGTGAGCGGGAACCGGTCTGTATGTGGGATCCGAACCCTCAGCGGGAGCGCCGCCTTGCTCTCAAGCGGCGCACTGTAGCAGTGCGCCACCGGGCCGGCCCGCAAATATGGTGACATTCTGAGGTTCTGGTTGTGTGTACATTTTATTTTGTTTTGTTTTTGTTTTTGTTTTTTAATTATTTATTAATATATATTTTTATATCCTAGATGTTGATGCAGAGCAATTTGGGGGGGGGAGACAAGAGAAGGGGAAAGGAAATAGGGTGGGAGAAAGAGGAAGGAGTGGGGGCATAGTTGAAGACAGTGGCACCCCCCTCATTCCTGCACTGGAGACAAGGGGGCTTCCTGAGGTGGCTTGATGGTTGTTGCTGGGCTGGTTGTGAGTGTCAGGGGAGCTGGATGTACATTTTGGAAAGACACCATTCAACCCACTACAGGATGTAAAGGCAGAATTGGGGTATGGGATAAGGAGATGGTGTATTGTATTCTTTTTTTTCCTCTGTATCAGTTTCTCAGCAGGCAAGAAATGCACACCCAAACTGGGTAACTCTGAGGATTATTTACAAAGGTGTGGTCAAGGTTTAAAGAAATGAAGGAAATAGTGGAGATTTGGAGCTAG
This sequence comes from Galeopterus variegatus, assembly GCF_000696425.1. Taxonomy (NCBI): domain Eukaryota; kingdom Metazoa; phylum Chordata; class Mammalia; order Dermoptera; family Cynocephalidae; genus Galeopterus; species Galeopterus variegatus. Next base: position 157,248 of record NW_007731436.1, on the reverse strand, counting down.
GGAGAATGGAAAACTGCTATTACTCCAAGGCCTAATGGGATAAGGGGGTGGAGGTGGCTCTTGGCACATGGAAAGGTGGTCATGGGGATAAAGCCATCAGAGAGGAGCCATAGCCTTTGGTGGATGACACAGCCTGCCATGAGGCTCTCACAGGGAGGGAGCCAGGGGATAAGTGTCCAACCTTCCCTCTTCCACACTCCTTTCTCCTGTTGGTGCCTCCCATTGGCCCAACTCAGCTGGATGCAGAGGGCAGGGGGCCCTGATGCAGCCTCCCTGGGCACAGAGCAGGGTGGAGAAGGGACTGGGGAGAAGCTGTCAGGAAAGCGGAGGACACCAGCTCAGCCTCTCTCTTGGGAATCAGTGGAGAGAGAGATACAGGAGCCAGACAGGTGGAGAAAAATCCATTTCCTCTGTTATTGGCTGAGCTGGATTGGAGGGCATGGCCTGACCTGTGGTCAGATCTGGGTGCTCTCATCCTCTCCTTCCAGAATCTACCAGACCCACCCAGAACTCAGCTCTCTCTTTACTGCCTCCATGGAGAGGAGATGTGGGGGTGAGTGGGGGGAGAGAAGTTGGGGAGAAAGAGGAGTGCTCTGAAAGGAGAGTAAGGTGGGGCCGAGCTCCTCCAGCCATTTTTGCTCCCAAGCTCACTTATCAGACAAATCACTCCTCCTCCATGGTCAGGAGTCAGTGAGGGACAGAGGGAAAGGTGCAACTCACCCTCACAGGCCTCCCATGTATGGGCTGAGAAGGAAGTTCACATCCTCTGTGTAGAAATGGGAGTTGGAAAGATGAAGTAGTCTCCCTGTTAAGGTGAGAATAGCAAATTATGTGTAGGAAGGGTGAGTAAACTACAGTCCGTGGGCCAAACACGGCCCTCTGCCTGTTTTGGTAAATAAAGTTTTATTGGCACACAGCTATGCCCATTCATTATTATATTGTACATGGCTGCTTTCCTGCTGCAACAGCAGAGGTCAGTGGTTGTGACAGAGATTGTATGGCCCTCAAAGCTAAAAATACTATCTGGCTCTTTATGGAAATAGTCTGCCAACTCCTGGTGTATAGGATTTGAAAAATCCTTTCAATTGTCCCCCAAATACAGTATAGAATTTTGAATGTGGTGGGATATCCCCCTGTGAAAAGAACTTAGGAGTTCAGACCATGTGAAAGGGACAAAAGAGTCACATTTCCTACCCCACCCTCACCCTGGGGGTAGAATAGAGGACAGGATCACCCCCACTATTTATGAATAAACTGTTAGTCCTCTCTCTCTTATTAGAGAGAATATATTTGGATTTGTGTAAGCTAAATGTGTATCTAATGCAAATCAGTTTTTCTTAAAGTTTTGTTAAATTCATTTAAACAAATAAAACAAGCCACTTAGAAACTATAAGGGAAGAAAACCTATGCATTTAACATATCATGGAAAAGGAAGAAGAGTCTGGGTCCCTGATGCTGTTGCTAAATCTCTGACAAACCCTGGGTCTCACCCACCTCTGAGCTTTTCACATAAATATACATATTGCTGTTTCAAGTCATTATGAGTACTATTATTCTGTTACTTGTGGTCAAATGCATTCTTATCCTGTGTACAACTTGGATACTTATAAGTAAAATAATGTTAGATAACAGTACCGATAAAGAGAGGTGTAGAAAATAAAGTCAGTATTAAAATGTTACAAGTTATAAGACCATGGACAATTTATCTTTTCTCCTTTTTGCTATATTTTAACCTCTTCACATTTAAACAGGTACTTCTTTTTTAATCCAGTACAGAAAGCAAATGCTATTTAACTAAATGCTGTCTGTCAAACTACAAAACTAGTCCCTCCCCAGCAGAACAGCAGAGAGCATGGAGGGTATTTAGCGGTGGTCCCTGTATCATCTCATTGGACATGGCCTCTCTGGAGAGAGCTGCAGGGAACAAAATTACAATTCAAGGCTCAGCCTAGTCAGTGAACAGAGTCAATGCCCCTTTCCTGAAATTTCAGGGGGATTTCACATAGGCTCATATTCATGCTTGTATGTCTGAACTGGTTAACAATTTGGCAGAATTTTTCTTTTCTTTTTCCAGCTGAAAAATTTAAATTTCCTTGTTTGTTTTCAAAGTTCTCAATTATTCCCTGGCTCATTGTGATAAAGACTGAAAATCCTGTTTGAGGAACCCAATGTGTAGCCCCGGCAGAGGAAACCCTCAGCCAGGTGTGACTGTAATGGCAAAACAACCTCACTATCACAAGGGCTGTTGTCATCCTCTGCCTACATCGGGGCCTTAAGTGAGGCAAACAGATTAAGAAAGAAAACTGTCCTCTTGACAGTCGAAGGAAAAAAAAAAAAAAAGAGGAAAGAACTGTATCTACATTCTTAGAAATGTGATTTTTTTTGTGACGGCAATTCCACTGGTTTGTCATCTGTCTGGGACTGTTGGGTGGCAGGAGCTTGTGTTGAGACCTGTTCCAGTGTTTTTCAAACAGTGGGTTGTGACCCATTGGGGGACCATAACATTGATTTAATATGCTGCCACCAGCATTTAAAAAATGAAATAGAACTGGATAAAATAGAAAACACCTGAGTGCATGGCCCATTTACAGTGTAGTTGACACTGCCTGCCAGTGCTCCCCACAGATCACGCCAGCAGCCTTTTTCCCGTGTCTGAGCGTCCCTGGCTGCAGCCTGGTCCTGCAAGTGGATGTGGGAGTGCAATGTCCTCCCCAGAGTACTTTCAATTCTAACAGCTCACGCGTGCAAGTCTCCTTTGGGGGGCAGCTGGAGCCATGTTGCCTGACTGCAGAGAGAGACTTGAATGCCTGGGAATTGATATCTTTTCTGGCGTGGTCTTGAACCAGTAATGGACTTTGCTGAAAGCTGAGTTCCCTTGCCTGGAGCTGGGACAATTTAGGGGAGCAGGGCCTAGACTGAGGTGAGGCAGGGGAAGCCCCAGGTGCAAGATTAACAAGACATTCACACTTAAGTTCATGCAAGTCATATTAGTCCATTTCTACTGCTTATAGTAGAATACCTGAAACTGGGAAATGTATAAAGAAATGCAATTGATTTTTTAGTTTTGGAGGCTGGGAAATCTGTGGTCCAGGGGGCTTATCTGGTGAGGTTTTTCTTGGTGGGGACTCTCTACGGCATCTTGTCATCACATGACAAGAATGGCCTGAGCAAAAGAGAGCTAATCTGCTCACTAAGTAACCTTATAAAGCATCAGAACCAAGCCCACGACCACCCATTAAACCATCAACCCATTACTCCAAGGATGGGCAAATCCATTCATAGGAATACAGTCCTTGAGAGCCAATCATCTCGCAAAGGCCCCGCCTTTCAAATACCGTAACTGTATTTCGTATTTCCCAGCTTCTTAGCACTATTACAGTGGGGGTCAAGTTCGAATACATAAACTTTTGGGGGATACATTTGACCCATAGCACAAGTTCAGGACTTGCTCACCCTAGCCCTGCCCTTGTTGAGGAGTAACTTACAGTCCACATCACCCTGGTGGGGTCAGGCCAAAGCCACCCTCCAGGGGACTTGGTTTGAGGCTGAAGCTTCTTTGGCTTTGCTGCTTTCCCTGCCCTGCATTCTGCAGCCCTTGTGAGTTTCTCCTGGGAGCGGAGTGTGAATTAATCACTTGTACTTGAATCTGCATCCCAGGGTCTGCTTCTGGACCTCAGCTGTGTGAGACTGAATAATGGCCACCAAAGATGTCCGTGTCCTAATACCCAGAACTTATGAATATGTCACCTCACATGGCAAAAGGGACTTTGCAGGTGTGAATAAATTAAGACTCTTGAGATGAGGAGATTTTCCTGTATTTTCCAGAGTCCTTATAAAGGAAAGAGGGAGACAGGGGACTCAGAGAAGATGTGGTGTGATGGTAGCAGAGGTCAGAGGGATGTGGCCAAGACCCAAGAAATGCGGATGCTTCTAAGAGCTGGAAAAGGTAAGGAAACGGATTCTCCTTTAGAGCCTGCAGAAGGAACACAACCCTTCCACACATTGGTTTTAGCCCATGAGACCCATTTTGGACTCCTGAGCTCTAGAGTGTAAGATAATAAACCGGTATTGTTTTAAACCACTAAGTCTGTGATAATTTGTTGCAGCAGCAGTGTGACACCGATACATTGGCCTAAGTGAATAAGGATAATATTTATTCATGAAGCATGTGCACATGTGCATACACACCTGTATGTGCATGTGTGTCCATGTGTGCATTTGTATGCATTCATGTGAGTGTACATTTGTGTCTGTAAGTGTGTGGGCATGCCTGTGTGTGCCTGTATTGTGTGTGTACATGTGAGTGCGTGTATTCATGTGTGTCTGTATGTGCACTTGTGTGTGCATGCTGATGTGTGCCTGTGTGTGTCTGCGTGTGCATGCATGTATTGTGTCAATACGTAAAGTGCACTTCTTACTGAGGGCTTTGAGCAAGAGATTTGAGGATCCCTGACCTAATCCTTCGCCCTTCTGCCTTCAGCCCCACAAGGTGCAGGGTGCAGGGTGCTGTCCAAGGTCCAGGAGTTAAGATGGTGCAGAAAACTCAGATCCTGACCGTGGGTGGCTGACATGCTACATGGGAGTGAACAGAGAAATGTTTTCCTCATTCATCTCTCAGGCAAGATGACCTAGAATACATTTTCATCATCTCTGAAATCTGTCCCTGTATCAAAATTCCTCCCCATCTGAAAATGCTCCCAGAAATGTAGCGCAAATTTCTCTTGCTGCAGTTTGAGCTCAGGCCAGACTTTGACCTATGGAGAGGAAGGGATGGGGGAAACAGTTTGAACTCATGCACTTTTCTAACTTCATGCTTCTGCACGCAATTTTAATTCTTGCCTGAAGTGCGCTCTCTTCTCTCCTCCACCCAGCCAGTCTTACTCATGGTTTAAGACCAAACTCAACTCCCACTGCTTCCAGGAAGCCACCCTGGATTTCTCCAGCCCTCTCTGTTTTCAGGACTCATAGCACCAGCTGTTACTCACCCTCAGTGGGCAAACTGACCATGTGCTGTGAGGTCCAGACCCCTAGCTCACCTGGCTTGTCATTTCACATGGTTGTGCTTTCCTCTATTTCCTGCGGTCAGATCCTTGACCTGTGATTGGACATTTAACTTCTGGGGGCTTTAGGTTCTCTTTGCCCTTCCTTTGTTCCCTTCCTTCTCCTCTTCAGTGAGTCAGACCTGTGTATGATTGTATCAGAGAAGGTTTGACACAGACAGAACAAGCCAGTTCTCGGTTTGGGAGTTTTAAAGGTGGATCTTGGGAAGACAGGTCAGGAGTGACAGAGTTAGAATAGGTGATGGTGAGAAGACTCATCCTGATGCCTGGGGACTAGATCAATTTTCCCAGACTAGGAACAGCAAGTGAGAGAAGGATGTTCAGTGGTGTATTCATTAAGGTAATGCACCTGCTACAATAGATAAATCCCCAAATGTTAGTGCCTTCACAAACAGAAGTTTATTTTTATGCACATGAAGTGTGATTGGCAGCAGGGGGAGTGGGGTGGAGGGCGGGAGACTCAGCTCCACAAAGTCATCCAGGGCCCCAGGCTAATAGAGGCACTGCCATTTGAAGATGTAGACCCCAAAGTCTCCTTGGGTGTCAATACCAGACACTTAATGAGACAAGAGAGAGTAGAGAATGACATGGGATGGTCTTGTGAGCCAGGCTGGAAGAGCAGCTACATCACTCTTACCTGTGTGCCACTGGTTAGGCCTCAGCTTCATGGCCACACTTGGCAACAAGGAGAATCAGGGGTACAGTTTAACTGTGGAGGAGAAAGAAAGGAACAGATAACTCACACCCACCTACACATTGGGGATATGTAAGTAGACTCTTGAGGCAAGATGGAAACCACACTACAGGTCCATAACCTGACAGCCTGGACACCCCAGTGGTGGGAGAGAATAGCTTTCCAAGTAGTTAGGCTAGAACCCTAAGGAAGTGTCCATGGTCCTGGCTTGGGTCACTGCCCGTTACTGAGCCCACCTCTGTGGCTGGGGCTGTGGGTTTTGGCTTCTCCAGGCTTGAGCTCATATCCTTCCCTGGAACCAAGAACAAGCTCAGCCTCCCAGTCCTCATGGGCTGACCCCAGGGGAGGGACAAGTTCCTAAAGGAAAATGGCAGACAAGTGGGACCGTCAGGTGTCCACTATCACCACAGTGGCAGGGTTCACCTCCAATGACAGCCCACCCCCCTCCTATTCTAGTTGAGGGGCTCCTCAGAAGTGGGGTGGATAGAACATAAGACCCCGGGAGAGAAGCATGGCATCTACAGGACGCAAGACTCACGTTTCACAGCATCTGTTTCTGCCAAGAGTGGCTTCTGTCCTCCACGGTACCTGTAATTATGCACGTGTGAAGAGGGTGGATCGTTTGCACATTAACAGCTGAGAATAAATAGATCTTGCATGATTATTGTTAAGCTTTTCTTGCTTTGTTGCAATTTGAAGCTGCTGGCATACAGAACCACAGCTGCAGGGCATCAAAAGAATCCTGTAATCAGCTAACAAGGAGAAGTGATTTTTAAATCCCCCTCCTTCCAGTTGTCTTTTCTGTCCCTAACCGGTCCTCATCATCCCTTATTAAAGAATAAGAGTATACATATTCATCCAGAGTCAAGGAAAGGAATAAAAAGAGGGAGGAAAAAGAAGAAAAGGAGAGAAGAGAAAGGGCTTAAGAGCAGGACTCCAGCCAAGACCGCTTGGGGTTTGAGCACAATCTTGGCCATTGACTTACTGTAAAACTTTTCAGCAGGTTCCTTATATCTCTGAGCCTCAGTTATCCCTTTTGTAAAATGGGCATGACTATGTTTCTGATCTCATAAACTTTTGGTGAGCATCAACCAACTCAGACAGAGGCAGCCTCTAGTAGCCACTAAGCAAATGGTAGTCACTAGATTGAGGAAGAAGAAGCAGAGAGGAAGGGACAGAGGTGGAGAAGGAGCCCAGGGCAGGGAAGGCGTTTCCAGTGGAAGGGCTTTTGAAAAGATGCTGCCTTTTCTCCTGAAGTTACAAAGTGATTTGCATTTGAAGCAGGAAACCATTTTAGTCCCACAATTCAACGAGCAAAACATGTAACTTTTGTCCAGGCCACATATTTCTGTCGGGAGGTAACTAAATCTCATGCCATCCAAGATGCCACTCACTACTGACTGAATGTTTGTGTCCCCCTGAAATCCAGATGTTGAAACCTAATTCACAATGTGATGGTATTTGGATGTGGGACTTTTGGGAAGTGATTTGTCCATAAGGGCAGAGCCCTCATGAGTGGGATCCTTGTCCTTATAAAGGGGGTTTCAGGAAGCTCCTCTGCTCCTTCCACTATGTGAGGTGACAGCAAGAAAGCACTTCTGAACCAGGAAGCAGTTCCTTCCTGTTGGGCCAGCGGGATCGGGAAGACCGAAAAGCAGCAACAAAGTAGCCACGGAGCCTCCATCTTGTTAAACTCCACCCCCTTCTTTCTCCCCCCTTCCTCCCCAGAAGGCAGGAACCGGAAACTGAACCCTGCTCAATTCCTTACCATATATGGGCAAAAATCTCACCCACAGCCCTCCCCTATAAATACCCACTTGTATCCACCCTGGGCGCCACCCCAGCCTCACTCCGTGCGGGCCGTGGAAGCTTGTCTGAGAGCGCTTCCATGAAAGCTTGCTTTGAACCCATTGCCTGGCTCCTCTCCTTACTTACCACTGCTGATTTGAACCAGACATCTGGTGCCGAAACCCGGGAGGAGGTTGAGGCTCTGCTCCGGTGGGAGGCCTCCCTCCTCTCGTTACCAGGACCTCATCTGAGCCCCACGCCTCGAGACACCAGGTAAGTTCCCCCAATTCTGTGCCCTGATCCGGGTGGTTCTGCCTGAAAATGCGTGGCCATGTCAGGACGACTCTACCAAATCACGAGGTGACTCCTGCTTGGCGCCTGAGGATCGGGAAACGTCCCCCTCTCAGGATAGCCACCTTCCCTCTGTCCGCAGCCCGGGATTCCAAACAGGGACACCTGTTTTAAACCCTGGCCTGCCCTGCAGGAATCATGGGAACTGCCTGGTCCAAATTCAACCCCAGAACCCCTTTGGGTTGCCTGCTGGCCATTCTCGAAACTCGGCCTCTCACAAGACTTGAGGAGGTGCCGCCTTATCCATTACTGTTCGGTGACCTGGCCCCAATATCAATTGGACAATCAGTCTCGATGGCCTCTTGAGGGCACCTTTGACTATCAGGTCCTCACAGATTTGGACAACTTTTGCAGGTGCCAAGGCAAATGGTCCAAAGTTCTTTATGTACAGGCTTTTTGGGACCTACGCTCTGGCCTCTCCCTCTGCACCCGCTGCTCCATTTCCTAAGTCCTCCTTGCTCGGACCACACTGGCTCCATCTGCCCCTAAAACCACTGAATCCTTTCCCCTTCTCCTCTGTCCGACCCCCTGGAAAACCTGGCCAGCCTGCCGGCTTGGGGGCCAGCAACTCTTTCTCTCCCTCCCCATCCAGAGCCTCCTTCTCCCCCTTCCCTTGCTCCTCCAGCACCTGCCCCAGTACCTTCACCCCGTGGATCCCCTCCCATTTCTACCCGGATACGGTCCCAAGTAATCCCACCTACCCCCAATTTGGTCTGCCGCTTAAAGGAGGTCACTGGTGCCGAGGGAGTGGTTCAAGTTCATGCACCCTGCTCACTCCAAGACCTCTCCCAAATTGAAAAGCAGCTGGGTTCCTACTCTGCTAACCCAGGAAACTATACCAAGGAGTTCCAGTATTTAGCCCAAGCATATGACCTAACATGGCACGAATTAAATGTCATCCAGACTACTACCCTCACAGCAGATGAAGGGGAACGCATCCAGGCTGCTGCCCGAGAACATGAAGATCAGGTCCATTTAACTGATCCAACTATGCTGGTAGGGGCTCAGGCAGTTCCCGTCACAGACCCTGGGTGGGACTATCAGAATGGTCAGGATGGCCACTGATGCTGCGACTGCATGGTTCAGTGCCTCATCACCAGAATGCAGGAAGCTGCTAATAAGGCTGTCAATTATGACAAACTGTGGGAAGTCACCCAAAGCCCATATGAAAATCCCGCTATTTTCCTTAACAGACTCACTGAGGTCCTACTTTAGTATACCCGCCTAGACACCTCCACCCTGGCAGGAGCTACTGTCCTAGCCACCCATTTTATCTCTCTGTCAGCCCCTGATATTCACAAAAAATTTAAAAAGGCTGAGCAGGGTCCTCAAACTCCCATTCCTGACCTGGTGAGAATGGCATTTAAAGTTTTTAATGTCCAGGAGGAAACGGCCGAACTTAAAACACAAGCCCAGGTCCAGCAGAAGGTCCAACTCCAAACCCAAGCCTTGGTAGCAGCCCCATGGCCAGCTGGCTCCGGGAGCCAATGGAAAGGGGTAACCCAGCACACCCCCACTCTGGGGGCCTGCTTCAAGTGTGGCGCTGATGGACACTGGGCCCACCAATGTCCAAATTCCAAGGTACCGACATGCCCTTGTCCTCAATGCTGGAGGAGGGGCCCACTGGAGATCTAACTGCCCCGGTATCAGAGGTCCCTGGCGCCTCCACACAGAGGAAACTTTGAGCCGGTGAGTCCTGCCTTCCAGCTCCTTGGCCTGGATGATGACTGACGGGGCCCAGACTCGGAAACCCCTCTCACCCACGCTGAGCCTAGGGTCATGCCACAGGTAGGGGTAAGTCCATTTCCTTCCTGTTGGACATGGGGACTCTCTTCTCTGTTGTGCCTTCCTACTCAGGCACCAGCTTCGCCTCCCCAGTGGTGATCATGGGAATTGATAGCACCTCTTCTAATCCACGGACCACCCCACCCCTTTCCTGTAGCCTGGATGGGTTTCCCTTCTCTCATTCTTTCCTAATAATCCCCTCCTGCCCCATCCTTGGCCAGGATATCCTTCACAAGCTTCAGGCCACCATTTGCCTTTCCCCCTCACCCACTGTTTCCACCCACCTTATTTTGGCCCTAGTTTCACCCAACCTTTCCCAACTGCCCCACTTCCCATTGTTGGTGGACCCCCAGGTTTGGGATACTTCTAAGCCAATAGTAGCTTCTCGCCATTCCCCAGTAAAAATACAATTAAAAGATCAAACCACCTTTCCTTCCCGTCCTCATTTCCCCATTTCAGAAACCCACTGAAGAGGACTCAAACCCATCACAGATCAGCTCTGCCAGCAGAGACTCCTTATACCCATTAGCTCCCCCTGCAACACCCCCATCCTCCCCGTAAAGAAGCCCAACGGAGCCTACCGCCTACTGCAGGATCTGAGACTTATTAATGACACTGTAGTCCCACTCCATCCTGTCGTCTCCAACCCATATACCCTGCTCTCCAACATTCCCCCTACCACTTCCCACTTTTCCATCTTGGATCTCAAAGATGCTTTCTTCTCTGTCCCCCTTTGTCCAGACTCTTATTTCCTTTTTGCCTTCACTTGGGAAGACCTTGACACACATACTTTGCAACAACTTGTCTGGACTGTTTTGCCACATGGCTTTAGAGATAGTCCCCATCTTTTTGGCCAGGCTTTAGCCAAAGATCTCAATCTTTGCACTCTAAAGTATGGCACCCTCCTCCAACATGTGGATGACCTCCTTCTTTGCAGCCCCTCATTATCCTCTTCCCAAGAGGATACTGCCACCCTTCTCAATTTCCTTGGGTCTAGGGGTTATCTGGTCACTCCTTTCAAGGCTCAACTTTGCACTCCCACAGTTACATACCTAGGCATATCCCTAACCCCCACTTCCAAGTATCTTACAGGGGACCGTATCTGTCTCCTCTGGGATCTCCAACCTCCTCAGAGTGCTGATGACACCCTCTCCTTTCTGGGCCTTGTGGGTTTCTTCCAACAGTGTATCCCCAACTTCACCTTCCTAGTGTGACCCTTATGCAAGGCAGCTAAGGACACCCCACAGAGACCATTAACTGACCCCACGACTGTTAAACTCCTTTTCTCTAGGCTACGGGATTGTCTCACTGCAGGACCCACTTTGGCTCTCCCAGCATTCTGGCTTGGCTACTGGCCTCCTGGCCCAGCCTGTAGGACTGGCCTATTGGGCAGTGGCATGCCTACCAAAACAGCTAGATGTCATGGTTCAGGGATGGCAGCCATGTATCAGGGCATTAGGAGCTGCTGCCTCCCTGACCAAAGAAGCTCTCAAGCTTACTTTGGGCCAACCCCTCACTGTCTTTTCCTCCCATTGCTTGGGGGACCTGTTTAGCCACAAATCCCTCACCCATTTGACCCTTTCCAGAATCCAACTGTACCACCTCCTTTTTGTTGAAAATCCCCAGATTTCTTTATCCACCTCCCCCCACTTAAACCCTGTGACCCTTCTGCCTACTCCCTCCACTACACCCGACTCTTTACATTCTTGTCCTCAACTTTTAGAGGACTTTATTCCCTCACACCCTGGGCTCTCTGACCAGGCCCTATCTAATCCTGACCGTGTGCTTTTCATAGACGGTAGTTCTCTCACTGCCCCAGATGGCCAAAGGCATGCAGCCTATGCTGTCATTACTCTGGATGCCACCTTAGAGGCTGTACCCCTTCCCCTTGGAACAACCTCTCAAAAGGTAGAGCTGATAGCCCTCACTCGGGCCCTCCACCTGTGCATGGGACAACGGGTCACTATGTACACAGATTCCAGACATGCTTTCCTCATCACCCATACTCACTCTGTCCTCTGGCAAGAATGAGGATTCCTCACTACTAAAGGGACCCCAATAATCAATGGGCCCTTCATCTTGAAGCTACTTGAGGCCCTTAGCCTCCCAACTGAGGTGGCTATCGTTTACTGCTGTGGCCACCAGTCCTCTAAAGACCCTATATCTAAAGGCAACAACAAAGCCAATTCCATGGCCCAGGCTATGGCTCCAGGCTCCAACACAGCTCCTCTCCTTTTTCTCAACACACCCCACTCCCCCTCATATACTGAAGAAGAAACTCAGACTCTCAATTGGTTGGGGGGAATTATCGGGGACAAGGGTGGGATTTTTACCCAAAATAAGGTCGCCCTCCCAGGCCATCTAGCCCACAGCATCATTACATATGTCCATCAATCCCTCCACATTGGCCCAAAAGCTTTATATTTGTTCCTAGAACCCCTTTTCCATAACCCACACCTCCAAGAGCTCATTGAGGAGGTTCATCAGTCTTGCAACACATGTTCTGCTGTTAACTCTCAAGGGGGAATTCACAGGGTAGGACCTAACCATCAACTCCAAGGCCATCAACCGGGGGAGGACTGGCAGCTTGATTTCACTCACATGCCACATCACAAAACCTATCATTACTTACTAACTTTGGTGGACACCTTTACAGGATGGATTGAGGCTTACCCCACAGCTCAAGAAACAGAGGACATGGTAGCCGCTGTACTCATTGAACATATCATCCCAAGGTTTGGCCTCCCACGGACCCTACAATGTGACAATGGCCCAGCCTTCACCTCCAGTGTCACCTAGCAGCTCTCTGGAAACTCCACATCCTTTACCATCCCCAATCCTTAGGTAAGGTTGAGCGAACCAACGGCCTCCTCAAGGAACATCTTACTAAACTTTCCCTCGAGACCTGCTTATCTTGGCCAACCCTCCTCCTGTTGGCACTTACAAGGCTTAGGGCCACCCCTAGGGGACCATCAGGACTCAGTCCTTTTGAACTCCTCTATGGACAGCCCTTCCTGCTGACCCACAACTTTCAAGCCTCACCCCCTCCCCTTTTATCCTACCTACCCGACCTAACCCTTTTAAGGGCCCTTTGTGGGCCCACGCTGACTCAGTTACTCCCACCCCCAGGGACCCCACCAGATACTCCCCAGGCTTTTACCCCAGGGGATAGCGTCTTACTGAAGGAACCACATCCAAAAACCCTACAGCCCAGGTGGACTGGTCCCCACATGGTAGTTCTAACCACCCCCACAGCTGCAAAACTCCTGGGAGACCGTCCCTGGGTGCACCTTTCCAAACTTATGTGTGCCCCCTCTGAGGCCCCCTCCCAAGATGTATGGACGGCACAGCCCTTGGGGCCTACCTGGGTTCGGCTATCACGCGTCACCATTCCCCTCCTGACTCTGTCTGTTAGTCCCACCACTAGTGATTCAGGATACAGATGGAGATTTTAGTTAACAGAAACCTGGACAAAGTGTGTCTACCTGTGCAGAGTTCTGCAAGTGTTAAAGCAGAAGCTTATTGGAAAAAAAGGGTAAAAAGGCTTTTTGAAAATCAGACTGCTATGAGAAATGTTATCAGAACTATCAGCAAACATTTTCCCTCTGGGTTTACTAGTCAGACAGGGTTGCATTTATCTCTGCTAGAAGGTTTTAAGGCCAAAGTTGTGAATGCAGCCAAAAACAGATCATTCTGCATGCAATTCTTAGGCAAATTAGGCTAATTTGGTATTGTTGCTAAAAAGGAAACAAGATTGCAGGAAAAGAGAAGATATGGAAAAGCTATGAAGATGTCATTGTGGTTAGGAAGGTTAAAAAGAAAGAAATACTTTTGTGTGGGAAAGCATCTTGTGTACTGAATTTTGTCCTAGAATAGAATGGCTGGATTGCTCCAGAATGGCAAGAAGTATGGGGACAAAGAAAAAAATTTAAGCACGTCGCAGAAGGTCTGAGTAAGCCGTAATAGTGGTTTGTGAAGGGTGAATTTATGAGAATTTTGCAATTGTCAGGCCTCAGTTTGTAAGATTTGGGATAAAATCCCAACTTACATAGAATGGGAAAACTCACCTCAAAGAGACCACAAGACCACGAGCAATGTAATTAGCAAGAGATTTATTATTTTCAATGCGTTGGGTTCTCACCGCCAAGCTGGGGTGAGACCCTGTTAGGCTTTTTAGCTGTCTTTTTATATATTTTTCTGGGGCAACATTTTTGGCAGCCAGGAGATAAAGTAATAAGCAGTGTTTATTGGCTAGCTTAAGTGGCCTTAAAGCGCATTGGTTGGCACCCATCCGTCTCTAGGTGATTTCCCTTCTGATTTCTTTACTGATGAACACTTGGCCATCTGCTGGTTTGACTTAGCTATGTAGAGACATAAAATCAGCTAAGTACTTCTGTACCTCATAGCTCTGTGGTTTCAAGCCTGTGCCTGTGTTAGCAAGAAAACCACAGGCTGTCAGGTCTGAGCTCTTCCTGTGTAGGGGAGAAGTAGGCCAATTCTCAGAGACCCCTCCTCAAGCAACCACACTTCTTGCCCCACTTACCCAGGTGTGATAAGACCCGTACCCAGAGGTTTCTTAGAGAACATGCTTATGTGGAAAGTTTTATGTTCTACCGCAACATACATTTCTCAGCTCTTGCAAGCGAGCAGAACATCCTGTGTGTCTAGCTGGCCCGGGGGAGGGGCGCAATGTGTGTCTTGCTGTAACAGCTTCTTAGATGGCTTCACTGTTGCTAAGTTAGAGCAAGCCTGTTTACAAAAGCAGATAGCGCAGGTTAGAAGTTTTCAAGTTAATTTCTCTATCCCCGTTTTTTGCCTTGGACCCCCTCACTGCAGATAGAGGCGGCACCTGCATGTTCCTCAATGAAGAATGCTGTTACTACATCAATGAAACAGGAACAAATTCGAAAGGTGTCTAGGGTATGCGTCAAACAGCTCCTGCTCCACTCCTACTCCCATGTGCCGACTTCCAACAACCCCTACGATGCCTCTTACTCAGCAGGAAGTAGTCAGATCTGATCCGTCACCCTGTAACAACAAAAAAAGGCCAGAATGTTGGCCCGGTGGGATCGGGAGGACCGGAAAGTGGCAACAAAGTAGAGACAGAGCCTCCATCTTGTTAACTCTACCCCTCCCCTCCATCTTGTTAAACTCCACCCCCCTTCCTGGAAAGCGGGAGCCAGAAACTGAACCCTGCTCAATTCCTTACCATATATGGGCAAAAAACTCACCAACAGCCCTCCCTGTAAATACCCACTTCTATCCACCCTGGGCACTACTTCCCCTGCCTCACTCCCTTGCAGGCCCTGGAACCTCACCTGAGTGCACTTCCATTAAAGCTTGCCTTGAACACTTTACCTGGCTCCTCTTGTTACTTACCACCGCGGATTTGAACCGGACACTTCCCAGACATGGAATCTGCCATGCCTTGATCTTGGACTTCCAGCCCTCAGAACAGTGAGAAATGCATTTCTATTGTTTATAAACCACACAGTCTATGACATTTTGTTATACCAGCCTGAATGAACCACGACAGCGCCCTTTTCCCTGGTGTTTTGTCCATGTTGCAAGGAGCAGCGGAAAGGAATAGCATCACTGAGTGATTCGGATGGTAGACTCTGCAGCCACACTGCCTGGGACAAACCCTGGGTCAGCTGCTTATCATCTGCATGGCCTCAGCAAGTTCCTGGGCTTCTCTGTGCCTCTGTTTCCCCAACTGTGAAAGGGGGATAATAAGAGGATCGAAGGCATATTGCTGTTGTGAGGATGAAATGAATTCACACAGAGCCACCAAAAGCACAACTGCAGGTAGTACCATTTACAGAGAAAGAAAATGCACCGAAGAGGGCAAGGGCATCCCCACCCTCACAGGAGAATAGGTGCCCACTTCATCTCCCCATCCCAAGGTGTGCAAATCCATGAATGGCTTTGCTCCAAGCCAGTGCCAAACACCACTCCTTGACACATCTACCTAAAGCCCCCAGGGAAATAGCCCTCACTTCCATGTGCAATAGGTGTTGCTGGCTAATGAATTACTGGTATCCCAGAAACATCTGCATTTTCCTTCCACAAATCTCCTCCCCAGTGGGTATCACTGAATCTTAAATTCTCTGAACAAGACTTTCTATGGGGTTCAAATGCATTATCCAAAGAGGGCTATTTAAATATACATGTTTGCTTGAGAGGGAACCTAGTAGCTGATTATGAAATGAGAATGAATCAGTTAGTAGAGGAAAATGCAGTGGTGCCTTAGACCACCTGGGAAGCTTTAATTCCCAGCTTCCAGGTCATCTCCTCTCCAGGAGATGCTGGTTCAATTGGTCTGGAGTGAAGCTCAGATGTTAAAATGTTTTTAATCTTCCCAGGTGATTCTAGTGTGCAGCTGGGTCAGAGGCTGGACCCAGAGTGAACAGGACCAGCCCATCTGCGCTGGTGGAGAAGGCGAGACGGGGGAGGTAGGAGGGGCCACAGCAGGAATGGGGCTCAGCATGGACAGGGAAGGTGGCGGGTCCGGGGGTTCTGGGTGCTGAGGATGTGCCAGAAAAGGAAGTGTGTTGATGTTTCCAGTTTTGGCTCAGGGCTATTACATTCTTGTAATTTGCTAATAGGGTGGAGAGGGAATCCCAGCACCTACTAGAGGTTCACTTTTCCTCCCCCAGACATAACATCCTTGGATCGGATCTGTGTAATTAGCAACGTCGTCTCCAGTTGCATCTCACACTGCCGTTCTCCCTCCCTTTATGACAGCCACACTGGCCTTCTCCCCACTTCTGGGACAGAATTCCTCCCCCTATCAAGGCTTTATGCCTGTGGCTCAGTATGCCCATGTGATCCTTCCCATAGTTTCTCAAGGATTTCCTAGGGGATTTCGTTGTTTGAGAGGGGCCAAGGCATCCCTAGCTCTCACCTGAATTATCACTCTTCAGGGATTCCTCCCTGTCTAAACACCCTCTGCCTCACATCACCCCCATTACGTTCACCTGGTTTTATTGTGGTCCCAGAACTTCGCACTCCCTTAATCATCATTTTTATTCTAACCATTTACAGCCTCTCTGCCCCACTGGGATGTAACAGCCTTCTCAATAGAGACCTGGTCTGTCTTGCTCACTGCTGCGTGAGTCCCTGACGTCGGAAACAGTGCCTGGCAACTAGCAGATGCTCACTATGCATATATTGAATGAAAGAATGCATAAAGACCTGTCTTCCTCAAAAATCTTTGCCAATTTTTTAGCATCTGAAGTTTTACATATTTATTTATTTTGATTGTCGTAAAATACACATAACAAAATATTCTCTTTATTTTATTTTTTTATTGTGAATATTCATGAGTTACAAAGCTAATTGTCACCCTTTGTGCCCATGATGTGAGGGCCAGGTTCATACTGGGGGCATACCCATTACCAGAAATTACTTTTGTACCCCATGTCCCTGCCCAATTATCCCCCAACCTCCCTTCCCCTCCTCCGCTCCCCCCACTCTGCTTTGTAGCCCTAGGAATGTTCCATCCTTCTGTCAGACCACCGCACTACTGTGGTCTTTCTTTCCTTCCTTCTTTCTCTCTTAGCTCCCACATATGAGTGAGCACATGTGGTATTTATCCCTCTGTGCTTTGCTTATTTCACTCAACATAAGTTTCTCCAGGTTCATCCATGTTGTTGCAAATGGGAGTACTTCATTCTTTTTTATGGCAAAGTACAACCACTATGGAAAACAGTATGGAGGTTTCTCAAACAACTACAGATAGATCTTCCATATGATACAGTAATCCCTCTTCTGGGTATATACCTAGAGGAATGGAAATCATCATGTCGAAGGGATATTTGCACTCCCATGTTCATTGTGGCTCTGTTTACAATAGCCACAATATGGAACCAACGTAAATGCCCATTGATGGATGATTGGATAAGGAAACTCTGGTGTATATACCCTATGAAAAATATTCTCTTTAATCCATTTTAAAGTGAACAATTCGGTGGCACTAAGTATGTTCACGATGTTGTGCAACTGTCATACCTATCTATCTCCAGAACTTTTTAATCACCCTTGCTGGGGCTCAGGATACACCACCCCGATATATGACTATAGGAGACCAGAATATGACACTTTCAAATATACTACTTTTGCAAATTTTGAGCCGATTATATCACAAAACTGCTGACACAGGAGTAGCTTCAAAAAGCTGCCCTTTGGTAAGAAAGATTTACATCCAAGAAGAAAATCTACATTAGTAAAAGTATTTACCAACCAGGAAGAGGGCCACTCAGAGACAACTTTTTGTTACTTGGGAGACTTTTTATCTCCATAATGAGACTTTTATTCCCCATATACTTTCCCTCCTCTCATAATTTGCTCCCCCACCCCACTACCCCCAGGAGCCCCAAACCCCTATTCCTTGCTGCAGCTAAAGAAGCTATATAAACTTCAATCACCTGACCCTTCTTTGAGTCTCACATTTTTGTGGGACTCTCATATGTATATATGTAATTAAACTTACTTTCCTCCTGCTAATCGGCCTTATGTCTAGTTAATTTGTAACCCTGCCATAGAATCTAGAAGGATGGAAGAAAGCCATTTTCTCCTCCCCTACACAGCCAGAGGAAACCTACTACCCATTAGTCCCTATTAAGCAGCCATTTTTTAAACAGTGAAATGCATTTTGCTTTGATAGTTTGAACTGAATGACAATGTTTAATGAATATTTTCATGTGTGTATATTTCATTTCCCAAGCACTGGCAATCTATCCTAATATTGCTACTTCGATGTGCTGAGCCTCTTTAAGGAGATCACTGTGCAGACTCTATTTCGGCATGTCAATTCCACCAGCTGTGTTGTAAAACTCACCCAAAGATAGTCCTACCTAGGATCTTCAGGTATTTCAAAATCCCTGGGGTGTCATGCTCAAGACTTTATCATTTAAAATTAAAGTACTAGGTTCTTCATATTTACTGTGGTATTCTTAAGAAGCTGTATTTGGGATTGGAAAGGTAGTCTCTGGGTGCCCGTAACAGCTTCAATTTCATTGCAGTGAGATTTTCCCCCGCACAGAGAAAACACAAGCAGTTCATGTTTAAATAGCACTTGGGACAACTTGTGTGTTTAGGAAGATAAAATACAGAATCTGGTAAGTGGAGGGTCATTACATTTGAGGGAGTGTGAAGCTAAGATGGGCAGATGCCAGCCCCACAGGAGCTGTCTTCTCACCCCAGGGGCACTGGGTAGGAGGTTTGATTGTTTGTGAAGTCACAGCAGAGAGACAGGACAGAATTTAGTGAGTGAACCTCCCGGATGAGTGAGCTGTTTCTACCCAATTCTGTGGTTGCTTTGTTGTGTGGCTTCAGAAAAGTCAGCAAGATTCAGTGTTGTTAAATTCCTTTGTCCATCACATGAGAATAAGACCATCCTCCTCCTGCCTGCTCCACACCCCAGAATTGCCTTCTTCATGTGGTCTGCTAAAGAAATATGCCCCGAGGCCCTGGGGCCTGCTTTTGTGATATGAATGAACTGTTTGCCTCTGAATCTCCAATGGGGCATCTGGAAAGAAGAAAATAGTCAAATCTTTTGTTGTAGGGCTTGGTTCTCTTGCAAAACACCATTGAGCAAAGCTTCTCAGAGGGTGGCTGGGAAGCTGGAATAAAAGTGTAGTTGGGAAAATACTTTGAAAACATTAAAATAGTGACATAGAATGATAATGTGGGTGACTAGTATACATTTTTGGAAAATTCTTTATTCTGAAGGGAAGTATAAGCAGCAAAGAAATAGTCTAACACCTAGGGGTCCAAAGCCCAGGAGAGAGGACAAACCATCAAGGTTTTAAGGAAAAATTGGTGGTGTGGGATATGTATTTTTTGACAAATTTTTTTATTGAAACATAATTGATTATACATATATGTGCGGTACAGATTTGAATATCAATATCTGTGTACAATATGTGGTGATCAAATCAGGATAATAAGTATGCTCATGTTTACAAAACATAACCAGTCTTTGTGACCCTTAACCAATTTTCCACTAAGCCCCTTGCTCTCCCTTCTTTCCCACCTCTAGTAAACACAGCTCTCTTCCTAGTAACCATAGTTCCTATGACGCTGTGGCTTTCCGTCAGTGAGTGAACTAAATTCTCCCAGCTAAGTCCAAATTCAAAGGTTAAACCCAAACGTTACTACCCCCGTCCCTACAAGCCCACTGAGAAAAGCCATCTGTTTTGAGATTCTATTAGAAATTTAGCAACAGCTTAAAAATTCCCTAATGTTGTCCACTACTTGGAGAGAACCAGCAAGAATTCTAGCAGAGAGAGACATTCCCAGGGCTGTTGAAGGAAATGAGAATGCTGAATACATCTCATGCATACGTTTGAAAAGTCAGATAACAAGGTTTGCTGGAAAACCAAGCCTCAGGAGGCTGGAGGAGTGGCTGACAGAGAAGGCAGATGATGGAGTTAATAGTTAGAATGCAAATATTCCTCACGCATCCATTGAAGCTCCTGCTGGTATCCCTTGCTTGGCTGGATTAGTGGATCAGCATTCAGAGGTTCTTGCTGTAACTTGGAGCCCTTCCCTACCCCATCTCCCTTCCATTCCTGGAGGAAAATCAACACTCCCTCTTCAGCACCTGGCAATGTTGAACAAGCTGACGCTTCAACTCCAGGGCTGCAAAAGTTTCCGATAGCTGGTGCATAGCTAATGGGTTTATCCCTCAGAGGGTAGGAAATGGGTCAGAAGGATGCACTATGACAAACCCATGCTGACATCCTAGGACAGAGTGAAAAGTCAGTGATAGAATCAGAACACATTTTCTTCATGATCAGCCAGCCTGAGCATGACTCGATGCCCCATATACCCTTGGCGGTGGCCAAGCCAGATATGGAAATGGGGACCCATCCATCAAAGTGAAGAAGGTGGATTTGAATCCATTTGCATGTGCTGAATTTCTCTCCTGTAGCATGGTGCTGATACTTTGAGAGAAGGCACAAGGAAACTTTTACTTCATTTCCCAAACTATTTGTTCCAAGTGGGAGTTCTCTTTAATTTTGGAAGAATACGCAGCTTTTATAGAAGACATCAAATTCTCATCCCCGTTACTGACACTGGAAAAGAACTTTGTTGCTTCGCTTTGGGTCCTCAAGTCTCGGTTCCTCCTCTTGGGTGTGGATCAGGATTCAACTTCAGCCCACCTGGATGTTTGTTGAGCCAACAATCTCAAAAGGTAAAAATCAAACATTCTGAAAAGATAAACTTTCATTTCCCTCCCTAAGTCCTTCAGATTGCTTTGACCTCATTTGGCTGTATTAAAAAACTTGAATTTTTAGGGCCAGCCCAGTGGCGCACTGGAGAGTGCGCCACTTGGGAGCGTGGCGGCGCTCCCGCTGAGGGTTCGGATCCCATGTGGAGACCGGTTCCCGCTCACTGGCTGAGCGCGGTGTGGGCGCAACACCGAGGGTTGTGATCCCATTGCCGGTCCCCGGTATGGGCGTGACACCGAGGGTTGCGACCCCGTTACCGGTCAGTAAAAAAGACAAAAAGGAAAAAAAAAAACTTGAATTTTTAAAGTATCCATAACTCTATATTAAAATGATTTAAAATGTTCACATTCTGTGTTTAAAACTCTTAAAACCTAATTCCTCTCTCCCCAGTTTAGAGTGAGCCTCAAGTGGGAGTCTAGGCAGAGTTGGTACCAAAAGCCCTCTCCTATCCTTGCCCATGTGGTTGAAGACTGCTATGGGTCAGATGTGTTCCCCAAAAGTTTATTCGTAGGGACTTGACCCCCAGTGTTTGGAGGGTGGGAAATCCAATTATGGGATTTGAAAGGCGGGGCCTTTAAGAGGTGATGAGATTGTGAGCACTGTGCCCTTGTGAACAGACTGATCCATTCATGGAGTATAATGGGTGTGGTTCTGATGGCTTTAAAAGGAGAGCAAGTGAGGAGGCTAGCTCTCTTTCTCAGCCCATTCTCACCACGTGACACACTGTAGGGAATCCTCACCAGGAGAAGCCCTCATCAGATATGTTCCCTGGACCTTTGTCTTCCCAGCTCCAAACTGAAAGAACTAAATTCTTTCTTTATAAGTTACCCAGTTTCAAGTATTCTGTGCAACAGAAATGGACTAATACAAAGACTTTCTCATCCTTCAAGTCCTGTGTGTTCAACGGGGGGAGCCCACTCTGTGAAGTCTTTGTCACTCTTCACGGACCAGGAAATTATCCACTGCATCTTTCACTGTGCCCCAGGAACCCCTGCCAGGCGCAGCACTGAATCTCACGGTTGGGACTTACACTGCACATAGAGCACAGTTTATTCTGTATCTGAAGAGAAATGAGCAGCAGCTGAAAAGTGTGGAGACTGGTGTGAGTGAGTGCATGTGGGGGCCATGTGTGATGGGAAGAAATACGCCAAGGACACCCATAAATGTCACAAAAGCAAGACAACACTGGGGGAGAACAGAAATATTTACTGGGAATTTATTAATCCTGGTCAGACAGAAATAATGTCCTTAATCTCCTCCCTATTAAACTTTTGGTGAAATCAAAAGTGTTCAATAATGTTTTGCAGAATAGATTTTTGGAAGGGAGTGATATTAATATTGGTTAAGTTTATTGAGCATGTAGTATGTCCCAGGAACTATTCTGAGGGACTAGTATTAACATGTAAAATTATCAGAACAAACTTGTAAGTTATTATCACCATTTCCATAATACAGAGGGAAATCTGAAGCTCAGATGTATTTGGTACCTGTCTCAAGGACCTCACAGAGGATTAGGGTTTGTATATTAGTTTTCTATTACTGCTGTCACAAATGACCACAAATTTAGCACTTTAAAACACCACAAATTTATTCTCTTCAAGTTCTGGAAGTCAGAGTTGAAAAGTCAAGGTGTTGGCAGGGCAGTTCCTTCAGGAAGCTCTAGGAGACAATGTATTTCCTTGCCAATTCTGGCTTCTACAGGCTTCTGACATTCCTTGGCGTGTGGCCCCTTCCTCCATCCCCAGAGCACATCACAACAACTTATGCTTCTCGGACTCTGCTGTCTCAGTTTATAAGGACCTTATTGATTACATTGGGCCCCCCTCAGATAATCCAGGATAATTTCCCATTGTAAGAACCTTAACTTAATCACATCTGCAAAGTCCCTTTTGCCATATAAAGTCACATAGTCACAGGTTCTGGGGATTAGGAAACAGGCATCTTCAGAGGCCATTACTCAGCTTTCACTGAGCTGTGACTTGAACTGCTGGTTTTAGCTCTGGAGCCTTCACTCCCAACCATGCTGTCCTCATCCCAGTGGGATGAATGGCTGAGTCATACTTGATGGTAGACACAGGGTGGATGATGGCCTTAATGTGAGAGGGCAGATCTATCTGGGCTATGTTTGTTCAGCAGAAGATGAAACATGTAGTTTATTAACTGGCCAGATAGACTTTCTTCCTCTGCATTGTCTCAACACCAGGCGGTTGTCAGATCTTAGCATTTTGGAGATAAAGAGGGCTCTCTAGCAGCCAGCCGATAGCCTTTATGATGGAAGATAGAATTACATGAGGCCTTTAAACCAGGGAAATGATCCTTAGTAAATGATCCTTCCAGCTGCAAATAACAGAAACAACAGCCCCAAATAGCTAAACAATAAGAAAAATTTAGCATCTCACATATGAAGTTGTCCTAAGGTATGGAGGCTCCAGAGAAGGTTACTTTATAGCAGCTTGAAGGAAAGTTTCCTTCTGTCTTTCTGCTTTGCCATTTTCAGTTTGTTGCCTGGGTCCTTGGCTTGATACCCTGACTTTGGCAGGATGGTGGCTGAAATTCCAGGGCTTCCATCAGAATTCAGCAATGTTCTGTGTGTCTCCTTTTCAGTAGCAAGGGGACCTTTTCCAGAGACCTCCAAGTGCATTTTCTCTTGCATCTCACTGGTCAGAAATGGGTTACATGCCCACTTTCTAAACCAATCATTGACAGGCAGAAGGACACCAGGATCAGTTTGGACTATTCTGTTTTCATCCCTGCACTTGGAATGGGTGGGGTTACTTATTCTGACATGCTGTACTATACACAGGAATACATGTTTGAAACAGTAGATAGAGGCAATTTGGAGTTCACCCCAGCCATCACACCCTCTGCCAGTTTGGGGGTTTCTTGACATGCATTGTGGCGCTTTGGTTCATTCACCAATCAGCACCTTCTCACTGAAAAATTGCTAGAGGTCCCAGTGAGTGCTCAAAAGTTAGATTGTTCACTCTGTCTAGACCAGACCCACCTTGGATGGGGGAAGAAGAACATTTTTCAGAAGCAACTTTAAATAACACTGAACACGAATATTTGAAAGTATCTTAAGGTAACTCCTTCCAAAAGTGTAAGTTTTGCAAGGAATTATATCATGGGTACTAGTGAAGAGCATTAACATTCTTTTAAATTTTGATTTTTTTTTGTTTGTTTTGGTAAGATGAAAGTCTGTCGACTCGACAGCAGAAAATCTCACCAGCAGCATCCTGCTTCCTTATGGTGCATGTTGTTCCTTCAGCAGAACAGCCTGGGGTTTTGTGATAACAGACTTTAGCTCCAGAGACAATGACAAACAAATGCCTGGGTAGAAAGTGTCTTTTCTATCTACAGATCTTAAAAGGGAAGGGAGTTGTAACAAGATCACTAAAAATTTTGTCTATGTGTGTTCCTAGGGGACTGTAGTCCTTTAACTAAGATCAATGAGAAGAGACACCTCTAATAATGAAATCAGCAGGAGAGGCATGGCAGAGCCCAGTTTGAAATCTTAAATGTATCTCACAAGTGCAAGGCTCAGATTCTATGTCATCATCACCTTCTTCAGTTTTGTTTTGTTTTTAGGAGACTTCTCCTATTAACTTGGAAACCCTTGAAACATTGGATATGCCTTTCCTATATTTGATTCAGCACCTCCTAGCAAGCCACCAGCATGCAGTGTCCACCTGTAATTATCCTTGGGTCTTGGGCATCATTTCAGCCTACCTTGAGCAAATCTACAATAGGATGAATCACACCTCAGCTGGACTCAAGTTTCAGAAGATGTTAAGTCTTGAACTTGGAGAATTAATACATGGAGAGCTGTCTGGGTACATTTTGAAAGAGATTCTTCCCTTTCTTTAAATGTCACCTGTTCTAATGCATAACCTTATAGTTGTTTATAGGTCATGAGCTGTAAAAGTCCAGCTCAAAGCTTACTCATTACATTGGGTTGAGTGGAATTAAAAGGCTGGGCTGGAAAAGCATGAGAAATTTAGAGCTGAGAGTTAGATTTGCTTGGACACTTAGAGAAGAAGCGAAAGCATTTTTGACAAATTAATGTATGTTGACAGGAAAATTGGGGGAGTATGATTCATCTAAATTTAGTCCAGAGAATTTATGAGTGACATGATAGAGTCTTCTTTTTTAGGAGGAGGTCAGGTATAAATGCAAACCTGTCCCCAGGGTTCTCTTGTCTTTTAGCTTCCAGGAAAGCTGTAGGGGGCCACCCACAGCTCTTGGACAAGACCCCTCCTGTTCTCCCTTCAGCTCTCACCCATTTCACTGCATGGTCTCGCTCTGACCAACTTCCTCCTCCAACAATATTCCACCTACACCTGCATTGACCATACTGGTGGAAATAATCCTGCACTGAGAGAGCCAAGTAGCTTCAGATTTGTCCTGATTCTGCCATTGCCTGTATCTCTGGACAGTTGCGTGCCATTTGGGCCTCAGTTTCCCTATCTTTATGAGAAAGTGATTACACAAGATGATCACAAAGGTTACTTCTAGCACTAACATTCTGTGATTGCGATTTATAGGTAAATAATTTTAGTACCTCATAAAGTAAAAGTAAATGTATATTCTGTTATAATTTGCAGACATGGTCAGAAAGACTGATGACAGCCTAATTTAAAAATTTAAGCCCCCAAATCTCTGTTTTGGAATTTCAAGCCCTTCTACCCACACCATTTTGCAAGACTAATTTTTTTGTTTGTTTGTTTTGTTACTTTTTCATTGGCATTAAGGGCAATAAAGAGTTACTGAAAAAAATGAGTGCCCATTTGGGGAAAACCAAGCACTGCAAGACAGCCAGCATGGCTCTTGCTCTAATGAACAAAATTTACCAAATGTGTATACATACATATTGGAGTCAAGATTCCACCAGCACTGACAGTGGCTGGGAATCTCAGGGCCAGCACTGATGGTGGCTGGTAATACATTGCAGTGACTAGCTTAGACCTGGGTAGTAGGCTCCACATTGGGGTTGACTGGGAAGAAATTCCACCCAGAACATGAGGAATGACATAGAGAAGGTTTGGAACTTTAAATGCAAATCCATGGATATTGAGAGGAAAATTAATGCCTCAGAGGCAGATCACAGACAACGTGGTCAAGTGCACCTCCAAGGCGCCCATAGTGTGTCCCCTGTCTTCAGCAATGTCCAAGGTGCAATGAATCTCCATGGCCACGATCTCACCAGGTTGTTCATGAAAAAACAAAGCAGATCTGTCCATTTCTGGGCCTCATTCCCCTCATTCAACTAGTTGGTTAAATAGTGTCCTCCAAAAATCTAAATCCACCTGGAACCTCAGAATTAGAACTTATTTGGAAATAGAATTGTTGCACATGTAATGAAGTTAAGATAAAGTCCTACAGGATTAGGGCAGACCCTCAACCCAATGACTGGTGTCCTTAAAAGATGAGAAGACACACAGAGGCAGAGAGAAGAAGGTCATGTGAAGACGGGTCAGAGATGGAGTGATGTAGCCATAAGCGAAGGAATGCCAAGGACTGCCAGGAGTTACTAGAAGCTTGCAAGAAACGAGTAAGCATTGTTTCCTCAAGCCTCGGCCTTGGGAGGGAGGATGGCACTTCCATTACCTTAATTTCAAACTTCTAGCTTTCAAGATTGTGAAGGAATATTAAATCAGTCTACATGTCAATATGGTAAATGTATTACCCAGTTTGTGGCAATTCGTGACCTCAGCTTTAGGAAATGAACACACATATCCAAGCATGGAGTCCCACACCTGGTTCAGTCTGAGCAATGTGCAGACATCGTATCACATCCTTCCATGTTCACAAACCCTCCCCTTCCCACTCCCTCCCGACGCAACCTCCTCTTCAAGTTCTAGGCAGACTTGTCCTACAGGTACCTTAGAAGTTATTGATCCTGAATCACCTTTCTGTGAATAGTTTTCAGCAACAAGAAAAAGATATTGATGCATTGAATCAGAGCACCTTTAGAAAAATGGAATGAAGTACTAGAAATGCAGAAACATTTTGTGCCGTGTGGCAGATAGTCTTCAAATATGGCTGTCGATAATGCCATGTAGGAAGTCTGACTTTGCTGAGGGCCCTGCACTGAATGGAAGCATATGCTGGCTTCCTGGAGAAGAGTTGAGGCTTCCAACACCCAGCCCAGATAAGTGAATGGCCCTGGCCAGTGCCGCTGGGGAAGAAGAACCACCCAGGTGAGCCCTGCCCAAGTTCCTAACCCAGAAAAATAATACATTAACAAATGAAGAATAATAAATCATCAGAAATAATAAGTTGTTCTATGCCACTGAGTATTCAGGTGGTTTGTAACAAAGCAATAAATAATTGATACAGCACTTGTCCAAGTTCTATAAAACTGGGAGAGCAAGAAGTCTTTCTTGATTACAATTCTTTCTGCTTTAGGATGGTCTTTCTGGGGCTGAAAATATCTTTGGTCAGCTGGGATTGATTTGAGACAGTTGAATGATGAATCTCATTGGATTAATGACTCTCAACTGGGGGTTGCATTGTCTCCTCAGGTGACATTGGCAATGTCTGGAGATGTTTTTGTTTTCACAGCTGGGGGAGTCAGTTCTGGTGGATAGGAGCCAGGGATCCTACTATACATCCTAGAATACATGGGACAGTTCTTCCCAACACAGAATATCAGTCCCCAAATGTCAATAGTATACAATAAATAAAAATGCCAATAGAATATGATAAATAAAAACAAATAGTACTGAAATTGAGAAACCCAGCTTTGGATCATATGGTTCTGTAGGTTTTTGATATTTAATTCTGTATATTTGACAACAACCATACTTTTATAATTTGTAAAATTGTTCTTCTGGCTTTCTAGAAACATAATCTTGTTTTTTAACACCTGGCAGAGATTGTAACACAGAAAAAAAAAGAAAGATAAAAGGAAAAGCATACACTTTCGAAAACTGAAATGGTTTCTTGTGTTAGCATTGGCTGAGAAGGCTGTGTAGAAGTTTTAAACACCAAATGGTATTTTGTCACTCTTCTTGTGCTTACTTATGAGAAACAGGCATCAATTTTTAGAGATTGAATAATTAAAATAAAACATGAGCCAGGTGGTTTGTAAATATGTTAAATTTATATATTATTTGTTAAAGATTTGAAAGAACACAGGTTGATTCATATCTTGGTTATTGTGAAAGAAAATGTGGTATATATACACAATGAAATACTACTCAGCCATTAAAAAACTGAAATCCTGGGCCGGCCCAGTGGTGCACTGCTACAGTGCGCCGCTTGGGAGCGCGGTGGTGCTCCCGCTGAGGGTTCGGATCCCACATACGGACTGGTTCCTGCTCACTGGCTGAGCGAGGTGCGGGTGTGACACGGAGGGTTGCGATCCCATTGCCGGGGGGGGTCCGGTACGGGTGCGACACTGAGGGTTGCGATCCATTGCCGGACATGAAAAAAAAAAAAAAGACGAAAAAAACCTGAAATCCTGTCATTTGCAATAAAATGGGTGAAAAAAGAAAATTACAGGCCAATATCCTTGATGAACCTAGATGCAAAAATCCTCAACAAATTGATAGTAATCAGAATACAGCAACATATTAAAAAAATTATATACCATGAGCAAGTGGGATTCATCCGAGGGATGAAAGATGGTTCAACATACAAAAGTCAATAAATGTGATACATCACATCAACAAACTCAAGGACAAAGACCATATGATTATCCCAATAGATGCTGAAAAAGCATTTGACAAAATTCAACATCCCTCCATGTTAAAGATTCTCAACAAATTAAGTATAGAAGGAAAATATCTCAACACTATGAAAGCCATTTATGACAAGTCCACCACCAATATCATTCTGAATGGAGAAAAACTGAGGGCCTTTCCCTTAAGAACAGGAACAAGACAAGGGTGCCCACTCTCACCACTTCTATTTAACATAGTACTGGAGGTACTAGCCAGAGCAATCAGGCAAGAGAAAGAAATAAAGGGAATCCGGATTGGAAAAGACAAAGTCAAACTTCCCCTATTTGCAGATGACATGATACTATATATAGAAAAACCTAAAGACTCTTATCAAAAAACTCATAGAGCTGGTTAATAATTTCAGTAACATTTCAGGATACAAAACAAATGCCCCCAAATCAGTTGCATTTATATACTCAAATAATGAACTAATGGAAAGCCATTTACAATTGTCATGAAAAAAAAAAAAATACCTAGGGATCAATTTAACCAAGGAGGTAAAAGATCTCTACAATGAGAACTACAGACCACTTCTGAAAGAAATTAAAGACACAAAAAGATGGAAAGATATTCCATGCTCTTGGATTGGAAGAATTAACATTGTGAAAATGTCTATACTACCCAAAGCAATCTACAGATTCAATGCAATCCCCACCAAAATACCAAAGACATTCTTCATAGAAATGGAAAGAATAATCTTACCTTTCATATGAAACAACTAAAGACTCCAAATAGCCAAAGCAGTCCTGAGCAAAAAAAGTAAAGCCAGAGGCATAATACTACCTGACATCAAATTATACTACAAAGCTATTGTAAAGAAAACAGCATGGTAGTGGTATAAAAATAGACACTCAGACCAGTGGAGTAGAATTGAGACCCCAGAAATAACCCTTCAGGCTTACAGCTATCTGATATTGGACAAAGGCAACAAAAAATCTACATTGGGGAAAAGACTGCTTCAACAAGTGGTGCTGGGAAAACTGCATATCCATATGCAGAAGAATGAAACTAGATATCCACCTCTCACCATACACTAAAATCAACTCAAAATGGATTAAAGACTTAAGTATAAGACCTGAAACTGTAACATTACTAAGGGAAAATATTGGTGAAATACTTCAGCAACTAAGTCTGGGCAACAGACTTTATGAACATGAGTGTAAAAGAAAAAATAAACAAATGGGACTATATTAAACTAAAAAGTTTCTGCACAGCAAAGGGAACAATCAACTGAGTGAAATGTCAACATACAGAGTGGGAGAAAATTTATGCTAACCATGCATCCAACAAGGAATTAATATCCAGAATATGAAAGAAACTCAAGCAATTATACAGTAAAAAAAAACCCAATTAAAAAATGGGCAAAGGAGTTGAATAGACATTTTTCAAAGGAAAACATACAAATGGACACCAGGTACATGAAAAAAATTTTCAACATCACTAGTCATCAGGGAAATGCAAATTAAAACTACATTGAGATACCATCTCACCCCAGTTAGACTGGCTATAATCACAAAGATGGTGAATAACAAACGCCGGTGAGGGTGTGGAGAGAAGGGAACACTCCAATACTGTTGATGGGGCTGTAAATTAGTACAACCACTATGAAAAATAATATGCACGTTTTTCAAACAACTACAGATAGATCTTCCATACTATTCAGCAATCCTGCTTCTGGGTGTATACACAGAGGAATGGAAATCATCATGTCAAAGGGGTACCTGCACTCCCATGTTCATCACAGCTCTGTTTACAATAGCCCAAGACATGGAACCAACCTAAATGTCCACGATGGATGACTGGATAAGGAAACGGTGGTATATATACACCATGGAATACTACTCTGCCATAAAAAAGAATGAAATACTCCCTTTTGCAACAACATGGATGAGCCTGGTGAAACTTACGTTGAGTGAAGTAAGCAAAGCACAGAGGGATAAATACCACATGTACTCACTCATATGTGGGAGCTCAGAGAGAAAGAATGAAGGAAAGAAAGACCACAGTAGTGCATTGGACTTGCAGAGGGAGAGAACATTCCTTGGGCTACAAAGTGGAGTGGGGGAGAAAGAGGGAGGGAGAAGGAGGTTGGGGGTAATTGGGTGGGGGACATGGGGTACAAATGCAATTTTTGGTAATGGATATGCTGCCAGTATGAATCTGTCCTCACATCATGGGCACAAGGGGTGACAATCAGCTTTGTATCTCATGAATATTCATAAACAATAAAAAAATCTAAAAATAAAAATAAATTTGATGTGGTTAGTAAGTTAAAAAAAAATATGGGTGAGCCTGGAAGTCTTTATGTTCAGTGAGATAAGTCAGGCACAGAAAGATACATATTGCATGTTCTCACTCATATGTAGAAGCTAAAAAGGTTGAGCTCCTAGTAGAGAGTAGAATTGAGGTTACTAGATGCTGGAAAAGGTAGGGGGAGGAGAGAATGGGGAGGGTAGTTAATAGATACAAAATTGCAGCTAGATAGGAAGAATAAGTTCTAGTGTTCTATAGTAAGGCTAGGTGTCTAATTAACAATAATTTATTGTATAATTTCAAATTGCTAGAAGAGAGTTCAATATTCTCAACACAAAGAAATTATAAAAGTTTGAAGTGATGGACATGCTAATTAGTTTGATTTGAACATATGCAGTGTATACATGTATCAAAATATCATTCTGTATCCCATAAACATGTACAATAAAAATAACAACAATAATAACAAAAGGGATTTGAAGGAATATGGAACCAGCAACATTAGTGGGAGAAAATTTATGCTAACCATGCATCCAACAAGGAATTAATATCCAGAATATGAAAGAAACTCAAGCAATTATACAGTAAAAAAAAACCCAATTAAAAAATGGGCAAAGGAGTTGAATAGACATTTTTCAAAGGAAAACATACAAATGGACGTGAAGTTGGAAGCTGGGTGACTGAAATCATTTTGTAATGAAGTGTGCCTTGTCCTGCTCTGCACCAACTCATTGTGGTGAGAACTTTTGATGTTGAGTGCTAGCAGTGCAGGCCAAGGCCACCCTTTGAGCCCTGTGGCTTCTTGTGGAGCCATCTTAGGGCTGTGGCCAGCAGGCCCAGGGACAGGGCTCTGAGGCCAGATCAAAAAAGAGAGCTACCACTTCCCAGACCCAAACAGACATCAACTCTTGAGACATGGGAATGATGAACGAATATCTGGGATTCCCTCATCTGAGTCTGGGACCTGTGCTGGCCCAGATGAGAGAACCTAATGAGGCATGAAGTGGAAACTTTGTGTCAATGACAGAAAGAACGTCAAAGAGTGGTACTGCTGATGGAGTCAAATAAGGCAATGAAAAAGAATAGATAGAAGAGGTACAAATGTGTCAAGGAAAAAAATGTGTTTGATGTTTCATTTGCTCTAGTGAGAGACTGCTAAAAACATGCAAATTACTCTGTAAAAATTGTAAAGTGGTTGAATTGTGTAGAATCTTTGAAAGAGGAAACAAACTTCTTTGAATTTAATTATTGACATTAATTGCTTGTACATAGGAGGTGAGTCCTTTTTATCTTTGCCTAACTTCTGGCACCACCACTAGCTCATGTGGGGATTTATGAAAAATTTTAAAAAATGCCAGTTCTTCCTGATGACACATTTACTGCCATCTGTCAAAAAATAATTTTAATACATTGAGTTTGTTAGGACAAGAAACTTCACAGCTATAGGGTGAAAAACTTTTTATAATAAATACCATATTTTACCAAATCTAAGTTTCGTTCAATTGTCAGACTTATCAATATTTTATATACCACTAATCAAAAAATATTGCAGTTTCAATTGCCACATGCCATTGTTTTAAAATGTTTTCCAATAACAGCACTGTTAAAATGTGAAAAAATGTGGTTTTATCTTGGAATAGGTGACTCAGTAGTGTACAAATCTATAATGCCAGTTGTGAATATTGACCCTGTAGATGGGGTGGTTTTGTGCAGTGCATAACACGCACAGCCACCTGTAAAGGCACTACCAACTTTTAGAATCTTGTATCAAATGTAATAATTCTATCTTGAAGTGGCAGTATCCAGGTGATTTTTTAAAGGTGCATTTTTGGCAATATCCATATGATTTCTGAATAAAAATAAAACTATACTTATTTGAATTTATTAATAACATCATACCCATCATCATGAAAAGACTAAGTGACAACTGACCAATGAGCAGACAGGGCAAGTCTGGCCTTCAAGTGATTTTCACTCTCCATTTCCCAAGTGCTGATTGACGTCACAATCCCAAGATGTCTTGTGAGTGCAGGACAGAAATGAATCACGTCACATCACACACACTCCAATTATTGGATGCTCTAGAAGCTATTTCTCTGATAAGGAAATTTTCAGTGTCTATTTCAGGCACCTGGTCATCATCTCATAACTTTCCCTTCTTTGGGGCCATAGTTTATGGTTACTGCTCCCTAACAAGCCTTCCAAGTAAATGGTTTTACTGGCTGCCCAGATTTATCTTCTTGGATAAGATGCTGATACTCCTAGAAGACCTGCCTGAAAATGAAGGTCCTCTCCTCTAATTCAGCCTGGAAAATGGCTTTGGCTCTTGTTGGACCACATGGCTTTTCAATGTCAGGTATGAGAAATGGAGGCAGCAGCTGGGGATGGTAATGCCTTGAAAACCATGGATGACCAGGGGAGGGATTGACCAGTTTGGTGGAGGGACCCTTCTCAGAGAGACACTCCTGTTACAAAGACCACCTCCCACTCAGCAAGGCTTTTGCCACCAAGGCCAGTAGATGGCCTGTAGTTTGAAAACTCTAAAACAATAATAAGACCCGAGAAGCTTGGACAAAAGGTGGCCCAACTTATCCTTGTCTGGACCTGCAGGATGAGCTGTGGGTAGAAGACCAAGACTCTGTCACAAGCCAGGCAGAGACCGCCAAGGTCAGCCCCTTGTCCTACCTGCATATTCTTCCTTCCCTTCCCTATTCCCCTAGCACTTTGTTTATGCTGCACCCTTGGTCAAGGCAGATAATGCTCTCTGTTTCAGCTTCATTGGCAGAATAAAAATAATATTACCCA
This sequence comes from Galeopterus variegatus, assembly GCF_000696425.1. NCBI lineage: Eukaryota > Metazoa > Chordata > Mammalia > Dermoptera > Cynocephalidae > Galeopterus > Galeopterus variegatus. Next base: position 123,545 of record NW_007731436.1, on the reverse strand, counting down.
ACTCAGAGAGGTGTGTGAGGGTTAAATGAGTTAGCACATATAGAAATATTGGAACATTGACTGGCACACAGACATATTCAAAAATGTCAGTAAATATTGATTGCTTTTTGTTCTCTTCTTCAGTGTCCCTTGCTTGCTCTCATGGGGCCAACACTCTAGTCTCTGCTGTCATAAAATGGACAAATGGAGTTTTATCTAAGAGCTCAAGTTCAGCACCTTCCATAGAAATCTGAATTATAGGAAGGGGGCATTCAGAATACCCACAGAACGGGATTTTATAGTGGAGAGACCTTTGTTTTGACTGTCTTTGGTGAGGTAATTAATTTTTCTTTGCCTCCAATTTCTGATTTGTAAAATATGGATATTTATGTCTATCTGTAAGTAAAATGTAAAAGACAAAGGCAATGTGACATAGTGGTTAGAGACACCTGGTTCAAACCCTAGTTGACTCAGTGTGACCTTTCCTTTGTTTCACTCTTCAAATCTGTAAAATGAGATAACAGACTGCATTTTGAGGATTAGTTGTAATAATCTATGAAGAGATGTTTAATATAGTGCCTAGTATACAGTCATTATTGAATAACCATTGTTATTATTATTACTTGAAATTATGTTATATTAATCAGGCAATTCTCTTTCAGTTGCATGTGACAAAAGATCAATTAAAAATCATTTAAGCAAAATGATGAAATGTATTGATTCATGTAACTCAAAAATCCAGGAATAGGATTGTTCCAGTTTCAGGTTGGATGGGACCCAGGTGTTGGATCGGTGTTGTCAAGAATCTCTTTGCATCTCTATGTCTATGTCTTCTAATTCTAGCTCTACTTCTCTTAGTTCTCTTGTTCTCAGGAAGAATCTCTTAAAGTGATGGAGAGGTGAACATCAGCATTTGTAGACCTATGTTGTTTTAGTCCAATTCCCTTAGCAATAAAATAAAATAAAACACATCTTTGCAATAGTTCCATCTACTTTTCTGCCACTGGTGTCCATGATCATAGGCTCTGCTGTCACTGCCCATCCCTAAGCCAATCACTGCTTCCAGAAGGTTTGGAATGCTTTGCTTGGCCATGCCTGGGCCATATACTCACATCTGGAGCCAAGGCTGGAGTTGACCCACCTAACCACCTGCTCTGAGAGTGGGGAGAGGTGATTCACAAAAGGAAACCATAGTTACAGTAACCAGAATAGGCTGTTTTGATCAGGAAAACCTAAGCTGCACTATCATAACACACAATTCTAAAGTCTCAGTTGGTTAACAAAATGAAGATTCATTTCCAGCTCAAGTGAGTCCCCTGGGGAACTAGGCAATGGCCCAACTGGCAGTGATCTAGTGATCCTGGTTGGTCCCATCTTGTAGCTCCACCACCTCCACCTGGGGCCTCAGTGGCTGCTGAGGTAGAAGAAATGAGGTGCTGGAGGGTGGCACAGTGGCTCGTAAATGCTTTGGTCCAGAAAGTGACACATGCTACTTCCTCTTACAATACACTGGCCAGAGCCAGTCACAAGCCCTGCCTAATTGCAAAGGGGGTGCAGAAGCCCATGGCTATCAAATGAATAGTAAATGTCTCTGTGCAAAGGAGGAACATGACGATATTTTTTTATCATGTTATTTAAACAGGGTTGAATCGAATTTTTGTCACATGCAGCTAAAAGAGGGCTGCCCAATTATTCCAACATAATTTCAAATCATAATGGCAATAGCTAACATGTATTGGATAATGAGTACTGCTAGGCAGGAAAACACAACACTGTGTTAAGTTCTTGCTTCCATTAGGTTATCTGTCCTGGTTAATGGCATCAATCTGGCTCCCAACTACAGAGTCAGAAATTCATCTCCTTCCCTTCTGTATACATGGCCAACCAGGGACTCTCTCTCACTATCATATTTCCATTACATCTCTTTCACATCTTTTTTTCATTTAATTTTTTTAGTAGAGAGGTCCTCAATAGATTTTTCCCCTTTTATTTTTTGTCTGTTATTGGTATCACAATAATACTAGCTTCATAAAACGACTTTGAAAATGGTCCCTCCTCTTCTATTTTCTGGGAGTTGTTTTTTAAATTTGGTGTTACTTTGTCCTTAAATGTTTGGTTGAATTCTCCAGTTAAATCACTTAGGCCTAGAGATTTATTTCTTGGTAGTTTTAAAATTATGAGTTTAATTTTCTTAATAGTTTAAAATTATCCAAATTATTTTCTACTGGGTGTCTTGTGGTAGTTTGTGTTTTCAAGAATTTGTCCATTTCATCTAAGTTGTTTACATATGTAGAGTTGTTTGTAATCATCCCTTATTATCCGTGTGATTTCTGCAGGGTTTGTAGTAATATCCCCTATTTAAATCCTGATACTAGCAACTTGTGTCTCTCATTTTTTTTCCTTTTTCTTTTCCTCAGTTTTATTGATCTTTTCAAAGAACCAGCTTTTTGTTTCTTTATCTGTGTGTGTGTGCATGTGTGTGTGTGTATATATATATATACACACACACACATGCACACACACACAGATAAAGAAACAAAAAGCTGGTTCTTTGAAAAGATCAATAAAACTGAGGAAAAGAAAAAGGAAAAAAAATGAGAGACACAAGTTGCTAGTATCAGGATTTAAATAGGGGATATTACTACAAACCCTGCAGAAATCACACGGATAATAAGGGATGATTACAAACAACTCTACATATATATATTGTTTTTAATTTTACTCATTTCTGCTCTTATCTTTATGGTTTATTCTTTCTTTTTGACTTGGGTTTATTTTGACTTTCCCTGGGTTCTTGGGGTGGAAGCTTAGATTAATGACTTGAGATTTGTCCTTTTCTCCTATGTATGCATTTAGTGCTATAAATTTCCCTCACCACAATGATTTAGGTATGTCTCACAAATATTGTTATTTTGTATTTTCATTTTTATTTAGTTCACTGGACTTTTTGATTGAGACTTGAGACTTCCTCTTTGACCCATGGATTATTTGGAAGTGTGTTGTTTAGTTTTCAGGTGGTTAGGGATTTTCCTGTTATATTCCTGTTATTGATTTCTAGTTTGTTTCCTTAGTGGTTGGAAAACATACTCTATATGATTTAAATTATTTTATACCTGTTGTGGTTTGTTTTTTGACCCGGGATATGGTCATCTTGGTATAATGCATTGGGCATTCAAAAAGCATGTGTATTTTACTGTTGGGTGGACTACTCTATAAATGTTTGTTAGACTCCTGTTGGTTAATGGTGGTGTTCACGTCTTCTATATCTTGCTTATTTTTGTCTCTATATTCTATCAATTGTTGAATAAAGAGTGTTAATGTCTCTAACTATAATTGTGAAAATGATTTATTTATTTTTTTTGATTCTATTTGTTTTTACCCTACATATTTGATAGCTTTCTTGCTTGGCTCATACACATTTAGAATTGCTATGTCTTCTTAATGGATTGACCTTCTTATCACTATATAATATCCCTTTCTGCCTCTAGTAATTTACTCTGCTATGAGTTGTAATTTATTTAATATTAATACAACCAGTCCTTCTTTCTTTTGACTAATGCTTGAGTGATATGAGTTTTTTGTCCTTTTACTTTCAGCCTACCTATGTAATTATATTTGAAATGAGTTCATTGTACTTAGCACAAAACTGGGTAATATTTTAAGTCCACTCCGCCATTTTCTGTTTTAATCAATGTTTTTAAACCTTTTATATTTAATACAATTATTGACATGTTAGGGCTTAAGTCTGACATTGGATTTTTTGTTTTCTGTTTGTTTTTTATTCCTCTTTTCTTTCTTTCTTTTTTTTTCTTCTTGTCTTCCTATGGGCTACCTGAAATTCTTAAATGAGATTTAAGAATTCCATTTTGATTTACTCACAGCGTTTTTGAATATACCTCTTTGTAGAGATTTTTAAAGTGATTGCATTAGGTATTACATTTGTATACCCAACTTATCAAAGTCTACTGGTATTATAATTTTACCAGTTCAAGTAAGGCATATAAAATCTTATCTCCCTTTAGGAGTCTTACACTCCAACATATATAATTGTTTAACTGTTTACATAAATACATTTAACATCACATCATACAGGATCATGACCTTTAATTCAACTGTCAAATATAATTTGGAAAACTCAAGATGAGAAAGAAATTCTGTTGTAGTACCCATATTTTTGCTTACCATGTATTTTCTTCCTTCCTAATTTTATTAGTCTGTTTTTATGTTGCTATAAGAGAATACCTGAAACAGGGTAATATATAAAGAAAAGAGGTTTATTTGGCTAGTAATTCTGGGATGGGTGCATCTGGCATGAGCCTCATGCAGCTTCTACTCACGGTGGAAGATGGCAGGGTAGCCAGTGGGTGTAAGGGGATCACATGGAGAGAGGAAGCAAGAGAGAGAGAGAGAGAGAGAGAGAGAGAGAGAGAGAGAGAGAGAGAGAGAGGAAGTGCTGGGGTCTTTAAACAAACAACCAGCTCTCATAGGAATGAGGAGAGAGAGAACTTACCCTCTACCACTCTTCCCTGGGAGGGCATTAATCTATTCATGAAGGATCTGCCCCCATGACTCAATCACCTCCCAACACTGCTACACTGGGAATGAGATTTCAATATGGGCTTTGGGGATACAACATATCCAAATGATATCACTGATGTTCCTACATATTTTTATATTGTTTTCTTTCTGTTTAGAGAATTTCTTTTAGCCATTAATTTAGGATAAGACTGCTTATCACAAATTCTTTCAATTTTCCTTTGTCTAAGATAGTCTTGAGATCCTCTTCATTCCTGAAGAATATTTTCATTGGATATAGAATCCTGGATTGACAGGTCTTTCTTTTCCTTACTTTCTGTATTTCAGCCTTTGAAAAATTTTACACCACCTTTTCCTGACCTCCATGGATCTGTTGTTAATTCTGCTGTATTTCATTTTTTTCCCCCTGTAGGTAAAGTGTCATTTTTCTCTTGTTTTCAAGATTTTTATTTTTAATTTTCAGAAGATTGCTTCTGAAAGGCCTTGGTATGGATTTCTTTGTGTCTATTCCTGCTTCAGGTTCACTCAACTTCTTAAATCTGTATGTGTATATTTTATCAAATTTGGCAAGTTTTTAGATGTTATTTCCATGCACCCTTATTCAACCTCACCCTCTTTCTCTTTTCCTTCTGGGACTTTGATGGCAAGACTTTTTGTTATAGTATTTACAAATTTCTGAGGCTCTCTTCACTATTTTTCAGAGTATTTCTCTCTTTTGTTCATATTGGGTAGTTTCTATAATTCTATCTTCCAGTTTACTGATTCTTTCTTCTTCATTCTGCTGTTGAGACCATCCACTGAGTTTTTAAAATTTTTATTACTGTATTTTTCAGTTATAAAATTTTCACTTGGATCTTCTTTGTCTCTCCCACTTTTTTGGTGAGATTATTTCATATTTGTTTGCTGATTGTATTTTTTTTTTCAGTGCCTCAGAATGTTCGTAATTGCTGGTAGAAAATTTTTTATGATTGTGTTAAAACCTTGGTCAGATTATTGTCACATCTCTGCCATCTGGATGTTGGCATTTATTGAATTTTCTCATTCAATATGAGGTCTTCCTGGTTCTTGGTGGGACAAATGATTTTTAATTGACACCTCAGTATTTTGTGTTAACTTATGAAATCCTATTTAAAACTCCTCATTCAAATGTTTCTTTTTTTCTCTTTTCTGATAATACCCAATCACCTTCTTACTGCCAGGTGGAAGTAGGGGTTCCTGTTCCCTGCTCAGCCTTCATTGATGACTGAGCAGGAAGAAGCATGGTCCTTGTTACTGAGAATTGGGGTTTTGGCTCCCCACTAGGTGCCCAGTGATTCTTCTCTGGCTGGGGAGGGTAACAGTGCCTCATTACTGTTTTTCTGTGAATCTACTGACATCATGGGGATGGAATTTGACTTTGTTACTGTGAGGTGGTGTTGAAAATCCAGGTTCTCCACTAGCTCCTGATGTGGAGCAACTGGAACTCTCATGCAATGCTGATGGGAATGTAAAAATTAACTATTTTTTAAAGCTTGGCAGTTTTCTTAAAATGTTAAATATATACTTCCATGTAACTTAGCCATGTTTCTTCTAAGTATACACCTAAGAGAAATTAATGCATATGTCTACACAAGACTAGCATATGAATGTTCATAGCAGTCTTATTGGCAATAGTCTAAGTTTGGAGAAAATGTAAATGTCCATCAAGATGTGAATGCAGGACTGGGACATCAGTTGTACAAATGCATGCAGGTTTAAGAGTTCAATCTTTACTCTGGATAGAGAGAGAGAGAGGGAGAGAGAGAGAGAGAGAGAGAGAGAGAGAGAGAGAGAGAGAGAGAAGAAAGGAAGGAAGGTAGGAAGGAAAGAAGGGAGGAAGGAGAAGAGCAGCAGGAGGAGGAAATGAAGAAAGGAGGGGGAGGCAAGAGAGAGAAAGAAGAAAGATAATTTCCTAACAGTTTCCAAAATGCCCAAGACTTTAATCTCATTGGCCCAGCTCGTATCATTCTATCTAACCACAGTGGCCAGTGGAATGAAAATAGTTGGGTAGCTATGGCCATCTCTTGGGCACAGAGGATGGGACTGCCCCTCTCAATCACTTGGCCTGAGAATGGAGAAATTGTGATTTCCCAAGAGAAAAATCAAAGGTTCTGTGACCAGAAGAGAAAGAAACAAACACTAGACAGGCACAGACAGACCATATGTAAACCCCAGAGACATTGCAGAAATGGCTAGAAAGCACGGCCTCCAGTGCTCCCCAGGGAATGAAAGCCACAAGCCTTTGTGTTGGAGTTTTGGTCTTTTTGTAGAACCTGCTGTCATCTTTACATACCCAGGAGAAAAAAAATATTCCCCATGAACACCACTGGCTTGTAGATTTGGAGCTTTATTTGCTGCTAACATCAGTTTCCACAAATTGGAAAATTGGGGAAATGTTAACCTAAGTTCTGTTGTAAAGAGCATTCTTAGAAAAGATCTCATCATGACTGTCAGGCAGTAAACTCATTACCTGCTGGATTTGAAAATTAGTGTCCTGTGCAGTAGAGAGAACATAAAACATTAGCTCACAGAGAAGTCAGTGAGATGGCGCTTCAGCCAATGTCATCTTCATCTGCTCCGTGTAATGTGAATTTGATTAGAATCTGAGTCCTTCTGAGGGTGACATCATTTTCTGCACACTCACTTGCAACTGAAGCTGCAGTTTTGATTTATACCCTTGTCTCCTGTGTACCAGAGTGATATTTTAACACAAGAGACAAATGCTTTTTAAGATGCTTTTAAATAGCTTTCACCTTCATTCATACTTAAAAAGCCTGTAGTTTGGCCAATTGTTATTCTTTCCAATGAGACTGACAATTTTTGACACTCTCGGTGCTATGAAGCTGTGGTCAGTGTTGTGGACCATAATGATCACCTTCTCCTAATAATCTTTGTTAACCTTTAATTAAATACTTACTCTTTATCTTACACTGATTAAGTACTGCATATATTCCCTGACATGAGATCCAAGAATTGCACCATTGCTATCCCCATTTTACAGATGTAGCCACTGAGTCACAGGATTGGGAAGTACTGTGTCCACAGTGATGGTAGAATGCATGTGTGAACCTAGGTCTGGCTTCAGACCCTCTAAACCACAAACTGTTTTTCATATGCATAATTACATCCTAAATATCCCCCCCACAGCCCTGAGGAAGAGTCCTACAATGGGAAGACCAACTTGAAAGCATTTAAGAAAGGGTCATGCTGACAGATTCTTAGGTTAGTAGGTTGTGTTAATTTCCTACACAAATCACCAAAAACATTGTGGCTTAAAACATCACAAGCAACCCAAATTTACTCTCTTACAGTTATGGAGGTAAGAATTCTAGAATGTGTCTTAAGGGGATGAAATCAATGTGTTGGCAGCACTGCATGGATTCTGCAGGCTCCAGGGGAGAATCATTTTCTTTGCCTTTTCCAGCTTCTGTGACTTCTGTCATTTCTTGATTCTTGATTCTTGTTCTCTCATCATTAAGACCTCTGGTTCTATCCTCGCATCTCCCTCTCTAACCCTAACCCATCTTCTTTCCTCCTATAAGGACCTCTGTGATTACAGATAGCCACCTGGATAATCCAGGAAAATACCCCCGTCTAAAAGGCTTTAATTTAATCACATCTTCAAAGTCCCTTTTACCATGTAAGGTAATGTATCGCAGGTTCTGAGGAGTAGGACATGGACATCTCTGGAGGGCCATTATTCAACTTTACATGCACTGCAGGAATTTTCCTTTCTTTTGGGGATAGGTTTTGCTTGGGAAACCACCCCTCTGTGCTCTTTGGTCCATGCACCTTATGTGGCCCTGGCCTTATTCCCCATCTTTCAACCACAAAGATAGTTGTGTGGCCTCCTTCTGGCCCTGCTGTGATGTGTTCAGGGTTAGTCAACCGGCTGAAGCCAGATAAGTGAGACTCCACTCCAGGGGTGTTCATTGAATATTGGCAAAAAAAAAAAAGCTCTTTCTGGTGAACTTGAAACTTACAGAAAGTAGGACTAGGGCTGCCCATAGTCATACAGTCTCAGGGCCTTCCTCAGGGTGAATCCCAATCGGAAGACTATAGAACTGACTTTGAAAGACTGTGCCCTAACTTTATGGTTTGAGTAAATTTGGATACAACCTTAAGTTTTCCATTCTGGGAGTCCATAACTTACCTAATTTACATGTGTGATTTGATTTAGAGTTACTGTAACCTGAAAACAAATAGATTACACCTGGAATTTCAATTTAGTGTTAGCATGGGTGTTAAAAATGGTGGTCCTCAAAAGTGAGTCTTTTTATTTGGAAAGTGTTTATTCCACCCTTTCAAATTTCAAAAAAAAGTATTCTCTGCCTTTTAAAATTCTCTGCATAAATAAAGGATACATTTTTCAAACATCCTTGTGTGACAACAAAAGTTGAACATAGAGATTGCATAAAATCTATGCTCAGTAAATGAGTACAGAATGAATGAATAAATGGATGAATAGATTTGACTTCACAAAGCTACCAACCTCTCCTGCAGCAGCAGAGAACTGGGGTCTGAGGTCTCACTGGCCTGAGGCTGGAGTCTGGCTCTATTAACTCATCTGAGTCTCAATTTCTTTATCTCTTAAACAGGAACAGCTGTAGAACATAATTCTTAGGATTGCTGTTGATGAAATGTGATGAGGCAAGAACTCTGCTTAGAACCACAGTGAGATGCCATTTCACTCCCCTAGGATGGTTGTAATGAAAAAAACAGAATAACAAGTGTTGGCAAGGGTACGGAGACATTGGAACAATTGCACATTCCAGGAGAGAGTGGAAAACAGAGCAACCACTGTGGACAACTGTTCGGCAGTTTCTCAGCAAGTTAAATGTAGAAATGCCATGATTCAGGAAGCCCACTCCACATATGCTCACATGGGTAGAAAATGCATTGAAATCTGTGAGGTTGACACTCGTTCATTTTGCGTATTTGCTATTTGTCACCTTCATCAAAATGAGCCTGTGTCTCCTGACCTAGTTACTCTTTCATCAGCGACTTGAGTGGAACAAACCAACATGCTCAGGGCACTTCAGTCTTTGGGATCAACATAAGACATTCACAGCCATGTGACTAGGAGACCGTCCATGCATAACTCGGGTTGACATTACTTTACCCCACTATAGACTAACCAGTGCCAATTCTCCAGTTCAGTCTAACCCGACAGCACAAGAATTGGACATCCTCTCAGGCACCCCTGATGCATTCATTCCTGAATTCCCTGAATTCTCTTTGTCCTCAGCTCTGTAAGGGATGCTTCTGATGTCAGATTTGTTTTCCTCTTTGTACATCTCAGTGTTTTTCTTCAAAGGCAGTTCAGAAGTGGCTTTCCTCAGACTCAGTGTCTGAGGTCTCCTAATTACTGTCTTTGCTCATGGTTATTAATCATTGGAGGGGCATACTTGATCCATAAGACTCTTGACCCTGGGCCATTGAGTGGCCAGTGCTCAGCCACACTGGGATAAAGGTGGCTGGTGTTCTATGTGGTGTATCTATATACACCACTTCTCTCAGTGACCATAAACTCAATAGCTATCCACTGCATTTCTCTGGGCAGTTTTAGTTTTTGTAGGTAGAAAAAACTGCAAGAATTTACAACTGCTATATGAGATGGACAGATATTTGCTACACTTAATTTTTCTATCTGTAGACAGAGGTGTTGAAAGCCAAAAGCAAGTGAGGTCAAAGACACGTCAGTACGGGAGATGACATGGGTAAGGTGTTACTTGCTGTCTTCAGGGACATAATTGTCTCCTCTGTTGCAAAGAGATCTAAACATACTATTCTGGACAAACATTATTAGGGAGACTGAAGTTTAATGAATGTGCAGGAAAGTTATGTTTTGTGTTGGACAAAATCTAGTATGGGGATTTGAGAGAGTTATCCAATGCCAAAAAGTGAGAAGAAGAGATTGAAAATTCTATCCTGATGACAAGATAACTTCATTCGAATAGTGAAAATGAAAATACACTTCTATGTGACACCTGTCAGTGGCAAACTGTGGCCTTCACTTGTGACATATGGACCACAGGCAGTCTTGCCCACTCCACTAAGGATGTGAGCAGCCAGTAAGCACATGCTTCTGATCTTTCTGGGGGAAACAACAAATCACCTCAAGGACACAAGCTCCTGTTACTGTCCAGCTCAGCAGCCCATGTTGGTTCCTCAGAGTGACGGCTGTGGACAGCCATCACCAGGGGACTGTGCTGCACTTGATTGGGCCTGGCTCCTCCTTGCTCTTTGGGTGGAAAGCCTCCTGCAGGCTTCAGGCTGGTTCCCACATGCGGTCCAGCTGGGGCATGGCACCTGCCATGAGGTGTCAGTGATAATCAGGAGACAGAAGTGGTCAGACAGAAGCCAGGCTAACAGGAGACCACAGAGTGTGTCAATGCAGGGACAATGAACTGACCGATGGGCCAGGCTTCCCAGTGACAAATGTCATAGCTGGGCTATTTCTTCTTGAATTAAAGGAGCCCCATTTTTCTGACTGACTCGTCCAGGGAAAATATAATGGAAAAGTTCTCGGGGCTCAATCTAGTCTGAACAACCTGGACTGCGACAGGCTGTTGACAGTGTCCAGAAATGTATTTCCCTAATCTGAGCTTTCTTTTCCCAAACTTTAGTCCAGTTATTATTTTACTGATGAGTTTCTTTACTTATGAATTTGGAAAGTATAATCATTTCAAAAGTCCAAATGGAATTCATATAGAAATTTCCCAGCCTTATAATGTATATCAGGGATCGTGAGCAAAATGCCCCCAGGGGCTAGGCAGGAATGGAAAAATATGAAGAGGAAGAGCTGGGGCCTGCAGCTCAATAGGAGCCAAAACTTTCCCTGTGGGGCCTGAGGAAAGTGGCCCAGCGGGGTCGGATCTCCCATCCTGAGGGGTAGAGCTTCCCAGTGGTTAGGAGCACAGACTGCAGCTCCAAACTGTGTTTCCTCATCTGTAAATGGGAAGGAGAATAAGAGAAAAATAATAATAGAACAACTCCACTTCATGGGGCTGTTGTTGAGATTCAATGAGTTAATGCGTCTGTAAAGAACCTGGAAAAATGCTTTCGCAGGTACACGGAATACCAGTGTTTGCTATTATTATTTTATTTCCACTACTCGAGAGAAAGCAGATACCTGGATTTTTAAAATGTGAAATCTCTCCAATTATAAATGTGGGAAGGTCATTTAAATTACAATTTTACTGTATACACATATATTCCAATGAAACAATTTATTACAAATATATACTATAGAAACTCATACATATATCATATTAATTAATACATATAACAATTTGTATATTATATAACAAAATATGTAAATAAATATATAAATACATGGTATGTATTATATATAATATATAAATGTATACATGTATCATATATAAATTCATACCTATAAATTTATGTATTATATAATAAAATATGTAAATAAAAATATAAGTATGTAGTATGTATTCACTATATATTACATATATAATATATATATAACACATATACTATAATATAATTATAGTATAATAATTATATAATAACATATATGTTATATATGATAATACAAATGTGATTCAAAAAATTTGTGGAAAAATATAATTAAAAGATACTATGAATCTTTCCATGATCTTTTTGAAGTACCCTTATATATATTCTTATATGTCACATAGGATACATATGTAGGGCTCGAAATATAATATAAAATATTGTTTATGTGAAATATAATAAATATATTATCTTATGGAATATATAATATATATAAATTATTATTAATATACAATACAAACATTCCAAAGAAACAAGACTCGCCTCCTGGATAGACTTGGGCTACATCACCTCTGACCTAAAATAACTCTCTAGTGTCATAGCTGAGGAAGGATGCCTGAACACACCCACGGCTCACAGTGCCCCTGAGGTAGCCATGCTTACCTGTCCTCTCACCCTCCCATGGTCTCCTCTAGAGCCAAGCTTCTCCCATAACCACTAAAAAAGCAGGGATGGACATCTGATTAAAGGCTGGCAGGGGCAGCCAATCAGGTGCTCTCAGTAGTACCATGGAACAGTGGTTGGGCCAGGGTGCGGTGAGCCTGGGCCTGGAGCGGCCATGGCAGGTGGACTGGCAGCCAGTGGGCTGGGGCAGGGAGTGAACAGAGAACGAAGCAGAGGGAAGGGGACCAGGTGGCACTGAGGCAGGAGGCCTTTCCTGTGATCCCCATGAGACTTAAGTCCTTCCTGTGTTCTGTCTTGGATGTTTTCCAGGTAGGATGTTATACCTTCAGAATAAACTCATCTGTGTTTGGGCTTTTTGAAGAGATTCTGGTTACTTCCTTCTTAGACTTCCCTTAGAAGACCACAGCATAACCAGCTACTAACTCCGTCAACTTGAGGAGGTTATTTAATTTCTCCCTTTTTCCATTATGGAGAGCAAAAATCCTTGGGAACTCCAACTCCAAGCAAGCTTCCTTCAGTCCCACTGGCTGGAATTTGAAGCATTCCCAAGCCCTTCCATCTCAAACAGGCTGCAAATGCAGCATTTTCAAATCTTCCATTTTTGTCCTCCATAGAATGAAGAAGGCGGCCTCTGAAATAAAGAAAAGAGGCTGGGAATGGCTCCTGGGGAGGCAACCAAGACTCTGTGACCAGTGAGCCTAGAGATCTGTGCGGTGAGGCCCCATTTATGAATCTGTATCCCAGAATCTTTCCGGCAAACAGGAAAGACTCAGTGTGTGCACATTAATATTAACAGTAAAGACAGCCTCAGTAATAATAGCATTTCTGGTCTGCCATGTTGAAAACATGAGGGGGCACTATTCCCATAGAAAACAACTCGAATGGGGCCACTGAGAGTGTACAACTGGCCCTCAGACCCTTGGGAGTGCCAGGCCCTGTGCTAAGGTCTCTGTGTTAATTGTCCAATTTGCTCCTCATTAGCTGTGAAGGGAGGATTCCCCATCCTCCCTGGTTCATCATCCCTTGTACTTCTAAAGGAATCATATCTGTAGTAGATCTATAAAGATAGGCTTTCAAACAAGATGAGTTATGGGGGCAGGGCAAAGACTCACTTCAGTAAAGAAGGCTCCATACTTACAGGCCATCTCCTTTAAGGAGCTGGACTCCTGACTCCTCATCTGACTAACCAGCAATGTTTTTGGTAATAGCAGTTAATCAGTTGAGTCTCAATAGAAACCCAGATGTTAGGCAAATCTAAGCCACAGGGAAAGATGCTGCTTAGCGGATTACTAATCCAAATAATCAAGAACACACACACACACACACTCACACTCACATGGTGTGTGGCAGGGACAGCTGGTTGACCAGGACAGCTTTATACTCACCCTCCACAAGGTGGAGTTTATCTGTGAAGCTGTTGCCAAGCCCCCAACTCCAGTTATCAGCCCCCTTTGCTACCAGTTAGGGCCACGTGTCTATTTCTTTTCTTTTCTTTTTTTTTTTTAACTGACCAGTAAGGGGATCGCAACCCTCAGCACAGTGCTTTCTGCACCACGCTCAGCCAGTGAGTACACTGGCCATCCCTATGTAGGATCCAAACCCACCCCCTCGGCACTACCAGTGCTGCACTCCCCCAAGTAAGCCACAGGGCCAGCCCCCATGTGTCTATTTCTGACCAAAGGAGAGTGAGTAGCATTGCTAGATAAAATACAAGATGCCTCGTTAAATTTTAATGTCACATGAACAATAAATAACTTTTTTATTATGGGACATATTTATACTAAGCATTGCATGGACCTATCTACACTTAAAAATTTTTTCTTATATATCTAAAATTCAAATTTTACCAGCTGTCCTGTATTTTTACTTGCTAAACTTGACAATGGTCAATGTGCATGGAATGGAGGTCGTTCCCCCAGGGTGGAGGTGAGTCAGTGTGCCTTCCCATGCTCTCCTGCCTCTTCCAAGGAGACTTTGAGAGCGGTGCTGAAGACAGCAGAACTACCAGATGGAAGGAGATGGATTCTTGAGTCATCACTTGCTTACTGTGAAGGAGATCTGCATGGGAGAAATGTCAAAATGTCAAAATTGGGTTTTGTGAGAACATCTGAGATGTGGGGCTAAATGATAATTTATCCTGACCAATATTTCTAGTCTTTCCCCATGCCATCAACTTTTTTTAAGAACAAGAAAAATTTGGCTGCTCTCAATACCTAGTTGTCACTGACTGGGCTCAGCATAATGGTTTTATCTTCAAATAACATTGTGACCTTGGTGTTATGAGCACCATATTCTAATCAATTGAGCTAACCAGCCAATCCGAATAATATTTTTTACTGAATTCAGATTTCTCTTTGTAAAACTGATTCTTTATTGCTCAAATATATTTTTCTACTTCATATAATAAACACATTTTTAAGATAGTGGAGTTCCTTCTACTATCAAGCGATCTATGAAATAATTAACATATTACCTTTTGATCCCACTGTCTCTATTTCTGTAATTTATACTTTGTCTTCATCAAGTGTTTCTTCTGTGTTTTTTTTTTTATATTACATAAGAAAAAAGGCCACTACTTCACTGTGAGTGTTGGAGGTCTATGAAGCATATTCTCTCTCTCTCTCTGTCACACACACACACACACACACACACACACACACACACACACATATATATGTATATATATATACACATATATATACATATATATATGTAATATATATTATATATGTTATATATATGTTTTATGTAAGCACATATATGCCTTTCTGTTCTCTGGAAAGTAATAGGGAAATAGAAAACCAATAGTATTTGTCTTCTGTATCATTCTGATAAGAGACAGTGCACTATAGGTGTTGATTGAGGGTGCTCAGGAAGGGACTATTTACAAAGTGTGGACACAGTGAAGGGAAGCCTACTGGGGTGGTAAACACACAAGGCTGAGCAATAGGAGAATCCTGCCAGCCCCCAGCTTAACAGGCCAATGGGAGGGATGAGTTACTGGGGCTTTAGCTGTGGTGGAGGGGCTGCCCAGGAGAAGCTGTGACCTTTGGTAGAGGGACACAGTCACTTCCAAAGAGTGGCTCTTCTGAGATAGAAGATGCTCATGGGTTTGATATTCAGGACATGCTTCTGGGTTTCAAGCCACTTCCCAAGGTCTCAGGCCCCTCCACAAAGCCCTCCCCTAGAGGAGAGTTACTGTTGTTTGTTGGACCTATTTTTGGCACCTACAGAGGGAGATTGAGACCACAAGGGGTGGACTTATGCAAATCCAGTAGCTGAACATCTCAGTGAAAGGAGTTTATACCAGCTTATATGACCCCAGTGACTGAGTATGCTCATGGGAAGGGAGTTATTCTTTGATTGACCTTCCACTAGAGGTGCTAAAGAGCACAGAATATTCTTGAATATGTCTGGTGTGTATGATAGAATTTGACCAATGAACATGCTCCCAAAAGAGACCAACTGAGCATGTGCAAGACTCTGTTGCATAACTAGGAATCACTGCCTTAACTGAAGATTCATTAGATAGCAAAACTATAATAGCTGAATCCCAACAGGAGGAGTTGTTGTTCACTTTCCTGAGGCCAACCTGCACTTTTCTGGCTGAGGTGTGTATGCTTTATGTTTGTGTTAAACTTACTTTTAGCAGGTGACTGCTCACTCTCTTGAGCCAGCCTGCACTCTGTACTGGACTTTAAGTATGTATTTCCTATTTTAGTACTAAACTTGGTTTGGGCCCTGCTCAGTCTGTGAAGCTAAGCTGCACTTTCTCGGTGAAGTCTGTATCTCTTATTCATTACATTAAACCTGTTCTCACTTTCCACTGTGACTCTGCTCTTGAATTCTTTCCTCAAGAACCTGGTAAGAAGACACAGTGGGTTGAGGCCAACTATTGGGCTCCCCAGACTCTGTCCTCTGGCATCACTTCTTGGAGGGAAGCAGAGTTGTACATGCCCCAATCTTTTTCTCCTTCTGCTCTATGATTTCCTTTGTGCCTCCTATTGGCCCATCACAACTAGAAGCTGGAGGACAAGGGGGTTTAATTCACATAGTACTTGGATATCAGGTCCCTGGGATGCAGATCAGGGTGGAAAAAGGCAGAGAGTGGACTTGGTGGGGCAAAAGGAGAATGCCCTGTTTAATCCCTCATAGAAGGTTTTGACCTTAAGCCCTTCAATATGTCTAAAATGAAAGAGATTTGAGATTTCACTGTCACTTCAAAGGTTCTTGAAGGACATTTCAAATCGAGTTGAATAGATTTGGATTAAGGGGGTGGGGGAGAATGTTATTTTGTGTTCCTCACCTGAGAAGGAGCTCACACATTTCTGGAAGGCGTGGGAATGGTTTTGAGACTGGGTAATGTGAAGAGTCTTCATGAAGACAGTGTGATATGGGGACCCTTTTGTGTTCACACGAACCTGCTGGAAGCTCATGAGGCTCATCCAGTCCATGAATAGTTTGATCCTGGGTAGTCTTCCTGAGTGGACAAAACAAACAGAAAGGTGACACATCGGACACTTGTGAAAGTGGCACATTATCTTCACATTTTCCTTCCTGATGAAAACCTAGAGTCAGGGAGCCTCCCAAGACATAGTTCTGTCTATCCCAGAGTGTCCCTGGGATAAAAGCCAGCTTGTCAACATGTACTCAACATTTGTGTGCCTAACTGCAGGCTGGTTCCTGTGAGGCAAGTGCCATATGCTGGTGCTGTACAGATGTATTTCATTTGTACTGCATAGATACTGTTATCTACAATTAAATTAGTTGCCGGCATTTAAAAATTTAATTTTTAATATAAAAATATATGTTTCTTGTTTTTGTTGAAAAACCCAACGATGGGGCACCACTGGGAGCCTATTCCTACTGAACAGCCATAGTCTCCTGTAGTGGGACTGCATTCTCCATTTCAACCCAGTCCTCATCACCCCCTCTTGTCCTGTCTCATCAACTGAGTATTAGTTGCCATTTATTAGCTCACTTAATATATTTTTAAAATCATAACTCTAAAAGTGAAATATATCTTACATACATATATCTATGAAAGTGGGAAAATGAAAAACAGAACCAGTGGTCTTTAAATTTCAAGAAAAATGAGAGAGAGGGGAATTCTTTATGTAAGAGAAAAATATTGCCACATGTTTAATATGTGACTTGTGTCTATATCATTGCACTAGTTTCATAGAGTCGCCCTAACTAATTACCACAGACTTGGATGGCTTAAAACAAGGAAACTTTCAAATAAGGTCACATTCCCTGGTACCAGAGATTAGGAGTTGAACAAATCTTTCTAGGAGGCATAATTCAGACCATAAGAGTCCAGTGAATGTGTCTTCCTCTTATACTCAGTTTCTTACAAGCCTGGACTGTGAGGACATCTCCATTGGGCATCTGCAATAGTGGCTAAAACAACCACTAAAGGGGATTATGGTGATGTTCGAGAGAAAGAACTCGGGGAAAATTTTAGCAGTTGCATGAACGATGGATGGTCCAGAGAAACATGGAATCAAGTTTCACACAGTACAATTCAGAGTGTTTAGAGATGGGAAAGACAGTATGAGCTAGAAAGGGAAAGGGGAGCCTCCTGGAAAAATAAAACTTCTGGGTTTAAAAAAAAAGACAAGACTGAGTTAGCAGGAAAAGTTCAGAACAGTGCCTTTCACATGATCATAGCCTACAGTCAGAGGTTCACTTCACACTGGGACTCACCACTCATACAACCACATGCAGATGTAAAGCTAACTGGAAATAAAATTTGATGAAGAAGAATACTTTGCTTTGCTTTGGGTATGCATTCCGATGTTTTCTATTCTATTTACTTAAAAATGCTGATTGATATTAATTTTATTATTATGCTGATTTTATGGTGCACTAATTTTATGGGCCACAGTTTAGACTTACAACATGGAAATAGCTCCTGAATGGGGGGCTGAACTTGGAATCCCTCCAGATGTGGCTTCTTCCTCTTTTCTTGGTTCTCATTGCCCAGGGCTGCCTAAGATTGCAGGGGCACAGGGACATCATTGCGGTGCAGGCCTGGGTTATAAAGCAGTCAGTGTTCACTCTTCCACTGTGTGATGCCTGATTTTCCAGTCTGCCTGCGGGTCCTCTTAGAGCTTCCAGTTTCTCACAAAGGCCATTCTTGCTTTAGGATACCCAAGGAATATTAGATGGCTCTTAAGTGGATAAAACAAAATCAGTCCTTTGCTTCTGCTATGAATATCCCTCAGGCTGCTGGTCAAACTCCAGTGTCAGGGAGAAACAACACAGGGAAGAAGGGTATTTGTGGCTTCTTCAACAAAAGGGATGGAATTTCTATTCTCTTCTACATACAATGAATATTGATCCAACAGAAAGACACCTGAAATGCCACCCCTGGATTGGAAAGAAGGAGAAGTGATAGCTTGGGTTTTGTGTTGTGTGTTTGCTGTATTGTTTAAGAATATTCAATCCTGATATGGAAAATAAGAGAAAGAAAAAAGTAAGGAAGATAGATGAAATTCAGTATGATGGATATGCTGTACATAGATAAAGTAGGGACAGCACTGTGTTCAGAACACAGATAGAAAAGGATGGAAGGACAACGTGTAGGCTAAATATTCACATGGCACATTAGGCGCCAAGCATTTGTATACACTGAGTAAACATAAGGCACCAAAATACATAATCCATTAAATACACATGAGACAAAAAATGTACAACTATTGTATTAGTCCTTTTTCTGTCACTTATAACTGGAATACCTGAAATGGGTGATGTATAAAGAAAATGAAATTTATGTCCTTCAGTTCTGGAATCTGCGAAGTCCACAGTTTGTGAGGGTAAATCCTGTGAGTGCCTTCTTCTTTTTTTTTTTTTTTTTTCCTTTTTTTGTCTTTTTTCGTGTCCGGCAACGGATTGCAACCCTCAGTGTCGCACCCGTACCAGACCGGGACCGGCAACGGGATCGCAACCCTCGGTGTTGCACCCGCACCTCGCTCAGCCAGTGAGCGGGAACTGGTCTGTATGTGGGATCCGAACCCTTGGTGGGAGCACCGCCATGCTCCCAAGCGGCGCACTGTAGCAGTATGCCACCGGGCTGGCCCTGTGAGTGCCTTCTTCTTGGCAAAAAATCTCTACAAGGTCCTGCAGGGATGCAGGCAATCCCATGGCAAGAATGGCCTGAACAAGAGACCTAACCTGCTCGTTTGTTCTCCTTATAAAACCATCAGAACCACTCCCCGATAACCCACTAAAACATTAACCCCTCACTTCATGAATGGATAAATCCACTCACAAGGGCACAGTCCTTATGATCTAATTACTTCTTAAAGGCCCCACTTTTCCAATACAGTACTAGGATTTCCCACCCTCTTTGTTGTTACAACGAGGGTCAAGTTGCCAACACATGAAAGCTCTGGAGGACATTCAACAGATAGCAACCATTAAACTTTTAGAAGAAAACATATGAGAAATATAATGGGACACTAGAGGAATTTATTATTCCTGAGGCCTTTAATGACCACCTATAGGTATCACTCATTCTGGTCCTTAGCCCAAGAAATAAGTAAAACACTTGGTCAGCAGGCTAAGGTGAGCTATGGCTATTGACCAGATATACTTGTTCCAGAGTCTTTTCAACAGATCGAGTATGTTGTGTTGGTTCCAGGCAATTCATTCTTTTGTCCCTTTGCTCAACACCGACCCTAATGTTTAATCAACAATGAAGCAATGCTTGGGAGAGGAGAGAGAAGAGAGAGGGGAGAGAGAGACAGAGAGGAGGGGGTGGAGGAAAAGCAAGAGACCAAGAGAGGACATGTGAACACGAACATCCTACAACACTGGATTGAAGTAGTGTGGTCCTGCCCCGACTGCATCCTATCCCAAGCATGTTAACTTTTCCTATATCTTTCCCCTTGCTGTTGTTGCTTTTTCTTTTTGTAAATAGCGTTGTCTTTGAGATATCATTCAGGTACCATAATACTAACCCTTTTGCAGTACATAATTCAGTGGTTTTTAATATGTTCGCGGAGTTACAATCACCATTATCTAACTTTAGAACATTTTCATCACCCCACAATGAAACTCTGTACCCTATAGTAGTCACTCTCATTTCTTTCTAATCCCTCCAGCTTCTGGCAACTATTATTTTACTTTCCACCTTTTTGAATTTGCCCATTCTGGACATTTAATACAAATAGAATCATACAGTATGTAGCCCTTTGTATCTGGCCTCTTTACTTAGCATAATGTTTTCAAGGTTCATCCAGGTTGTAGCATGCGACAGCACTTTCTTTCTTGTTATTGCTGAATAATAATTCATTGTATGAATATAGCACATTTTGTTTATCTATTCGTCAGTCGGTGGACATTTAGATTGTTTCCTCTTTTTCTAAATAAAATTTTAGTGCTCTTCTTACTTCTTGCTATGTGGCTTTAAATAAAACATGTAACTTGAGTATCTTTATTTGGTCTATGTGCCTTTCAGATTCATGACCCCTAGAATAGCTCACTTGGCAGTGAATTTGGAGATTGCCATTCACTAGGTGATTTCCCACAAGATAATTCTATTCTGTGACCATTCGAGATGTTGGCTTCTAGCGCATACTTGACTGTAGGAAAAAATGGCCAATTCATTGGCTGTAACTAAATGGAAAAATCAATACCTGAAGTATGTGTGCAATTAATAAAGGCTTTACAAGGACACAGCAGCAGCAATATCAGTGTTAAAACTCCCACTGCTTAACTGATTACAGCTCAGCACCTATGACCCCAGGCTATCACGTTCAGTTTTCACTCTTACATAACTTGGCAAATGCTAAATTCAAGTTTGTCTCCTTTGGTACAGCCAAGAGTCTCCTGCAAAGTCTCTGTGTGAATAGCAAATGCTCATCTGCACAGCCTGGCAGCTGAAGAAATGCTGCATTTCTTATGGATAAAGCCTGTTAGCAGAACTTATCAAGAAAGAAGTCTGATAGGGTAACATGACCATCCTGAACCAATCACTGAAGCCAAACATATAGATGGCTTACATTGACTGGCCAAGACTGTGTCATGTGACTCCCCCCATCATCAATGGAGAACATTTGAATGTAGAGTAGGGCAGGGGTAGATTCCCATAAAAATCTCTATTGTTGTTTTTAGCACTCCAGAAAAGGACCCAAGTCCGGGAAAAACAAAATACTGCAGCAGGCATGCAGGATACTTGTAAACATTTTTGAATTTTCAGGAGCATTTCACATTTAGAACATAGTTCCTAGAAGTATTCAGTAGACACTAAACCACAAGACAGGCTCTGTCCTTCAAGTAGGAACTATTTTTTATAAATGTATCTTGAAAAATATTTTCTTCAGAAGAAAACAATATAAGCCTGAAATGACATTCACAGAGATAGTCAAATTGAGTGTGTGTGGATGCGTGTATACATACACAGAGTTTGAGCAAAGACCTATTTTAGAGTACCAGACACCCTCCCAACACTGAGTCTGGTTTCTGGGACACGTTTTGTTCAGGGCATCATTGTTATTCAATGTCCATCAACTGATGTGTCTATCCTTTACTCTGCCATCGCTGTTTCCGAAATGCCTACAATGATTAAGAATTTGTAAGAAAATCTTTTCCCAAAGCCTCCTGCATGGGTGCCTCTTTCAGAATGTTAAGTAATCTGTTTCTGACATATGCCCTTAGACTGAGTTTTTGAAGACCCCTGACATTTATTGACTGACAGTAATTAGTCTGAAGGAGCTGACTTCTGCTGAATGCATGACTTGCAATTCAGACATCCTGTCCATCCAAAACTTTCCCCTCATGTTGTCTTTTACAAAAAGGCAAATTCTCCTGTCCTCTACTCTACAGCACAGGTCATTGACGTTAAGGAATGTGTTGCTTGGGAAACCAAACCGTATATTCAGAACACCTGGGGCATGGCTCCTCAGCAGGGAAAATTCCCACAGACATGGCTCAGAGCTGGGGAATATTTCTTTCCACTTTCTCTCATTTCCCTGGTGGATCCAGTCTCACCTGCCTCCTCCCCACAGTTGACCCCTGCTTTAAGGGCTGGTCCCTGGACAGAGGAACATAGCCTCTCTCGGAGGTTTCATACCATTTAAAAGCAGCAAGTAATGTTTACACATTTGGACATACATCCCAACATTCTGGAGACTGAGAATGTGTCAAGATTGGAGAAAGAATGATTCACAAAATTTGGAGTTGCAATTAGGAGAAAATAAAAAATCCTGTTATTCACATTTTCACATTTTTAATTTTGAATAAATATCTTAATTAAACATCCTCTGTTAAATAGCAGTCTATTTCATTATAGACCATTTGCAACTTATCATTAAACAGAATGACATACATAAAAATAAAGGGTTGTATCCAATAGCGCCCTCAGAAGATAATATACAGGCTTAAATCCTTATGTCACTAAAAAATATCTAAAAAGCATGAGCTAATAATATGATTGAAAACTTCAGAAAAATAACATTAAAATTATTTCTTTTAAAAAGCCTCCTGTGTGGTCGTTGGGTCAAGATGGTGGAGTAGTCGGTTCCTGGTGTCGCTCTCTCCCACAGAACGACCAATTTGCAGCTTTTGAGGAGCAGCGACGGAGGACCTGAAATCTGTGCTGGAGTGGACAGGAGCCGCCCACTGCAGGACCCCAATTCAGGTTGCTCCCCGTTCCGTAGAGAGACTTTAGAACTTCTGGGACCACATGCCCTGAGCCTGCTGGCTGGAGAAGGCAGGTGGGGCTGGGGCGGGACTTCCAGCACAGGCTGGTCCTGCTGTCTTGAGAGATGTAACAGCCTCAGGGCTCCCACATTTCAAGCCAGCCCAGCGGGTGAAGACAGGTGGGGTGGGATTTCCAGCCTAGGCCATCCCCATCTCCAAGAGGGACTTGAGAGGCTCCAGGCTACCATGCCCCAAGCCAGATGAGCCAGTGAAGGCAGGCCATCCTGTCTCCATGAGTGACTTGAGAGGCTCCGGGCTCCCACACCCTTAGCCTGACCAGCAGGTGAAGGCAGGCAGGATGGGACTTCTGGTCCAGGCTAGTTTCTGCTGTCCAGAAGCAGCAGTCCATTCAGGACCCAAGCCAGAAATCAGGGCGAAAATAGTGGACTGTGATATCCCAGGCCACAATGACAAAACACCAAAGGAAAGAAACCAGAAACATGAAAAATCAAGAAACTACATCAGATCACCATCAAACGAAATTAATAACTTTCAAGTGCTAGATCCTATAGAACAGGAAGTCTTTGAAATGACAGATAAGGAATTTAGAGTAACTATTCTAAGGAAACTAAATTAGATACAAGAAAACTCAGTGAAACAACACAATGAAATGAGAAAAAATATACAGGATCTGAAAGAAGAAATGTACAAAGAAATCAATGCCTTGAAAAAGAATGTAGCTGAGCTTGTGGAGCTGGAGGATTCATTCAACGAAATAAAAGTACAACAGAGAGTTTAACCAGCAGACTTGAACAAGCAGAAGAGAGAATTTCTGGCTCAAAGACAGGCTGTTTGAGTTATCACAGGCAGACCAGAAAAAAAAAAAAAAAGAATCAAAAAAATTGAGTAAAATATAAGAGAGACAACTGACCACCTTAAGCGCTCAAGTATCCAATCATGGGTATCCCAGAAGGGAAGGAAAAAGGAAATGGCATTGAAAACATATTCAATGAGATAATAGCAGAAAACTTCCCAGGTACAGGGAAAGTCACAGATCCCCAGATTCAGGAAGTCCAAAGATCACCAAAGACATTCAACCCAAAAAGGTCCTCTCCAAGACATGTGAAATTCAAACTGACAAAATTCAAAGACAAAGAGAGAATCTTAAAAGCTTCAAGAGAGAAGCGGCTAGTCACCTATAATGGAGCCCCAATCAGAATAACGTCAGACATTTCATCAGAAACTCTAAAAGACAGAAAAGAATGGGATGATATATTCAAAACACTAAAGGACAAAAATTGCCAGCCAAGAGTACTTTACCCAGCAAGCCTATCCTTCCATAATGAAGGGCAAATTGCGGGAATTCACTACCACATGACCAGCCATACAAGAAATTCTCAAGGAAGTACTGGGTTTGATACCACAAAAACAGCCATCACTTCCATGAATCCATAAGAAAGAATATCTACCAGCAAAACAAAAATGCTAACAAAAGAGGAAAAAAAAATAGTTTGTCTATCACCCTGAGAAATCAACAAATACAGAAGACTAACAGAAAATTTGAAAGAAAGGAACAAAAGATACTTAAGACATCAAAACAAAAATCAGTATAATGCTAGGAGTAAATCAACACTTTTCTAATAACTCTGAATGTAAAAGGACTAAATTCCCCATTCAAAAGACACAGACTGACTGACTGGACTAAAAAGATGGACCCAACAATATACTGTCTCCAAGAGACTCACTTAACCTGTAAAGATGCACATAGACTAAGAGTGAAAGGATGGAGAAAAGATATATAATGCAAGAAGAAATTAAAAATAAGCTGGAGTAGCTATTCTTTTATCAGAAAAAGTAGACTTTAAAGCAAAAACCATTAAGAGAGATAAAGATAGCCAATATATGATAAAAGGTTCTACCCATCAGGAAGACATAACAATCATAAATATATACACACCTGATGTCGGAGCAGCCAGATTTACAGAGCAAACGCTATTAGATCTAAAGAAAGAAATAGACACTAACACCCCAATAGTGGGGGACCTGAACACCCCATTCTCATCATTGGACATATCATCTAGGCAAAAAATCAACAGAGAAAAACAAGACCTAAACAATACTTTAGACCAATTGGATTTGGCAGATATCTACAGAACATTCCACCCAGCAACCTCAGAATATTCATTGTTCTCATCAGCACATGGAACATTCTCCAGGATAGACCACATGTTAGGTTACAAAGCAAGTCTTAACAAATTCAAAGAAATTGGAATTATTCCATGTACTTTTTCTGACCACAATGGATTAAAATTAGAAATCAATAATAAATGAAAATCTGAAAACTATACAAAATCATGGAAATTAAACAACATTCTACTTAATGACACGTGGGTCTCAGAAGAAATTAAACAGGAAATCAAAAAATTTCTTGAAACTAATGAAAATAATGATACATCATACCAAAACCTGTGGGATATTGCAAAAGCAGTATTAAGGGGGAAATTTATTGCATTAAATGCTTACTTCCGAAGAATGGAAAGATGGCAAATAAATAACCTAACACTTCACCTTAAAGATGTAGAAAAACGAGAACAATCCAAACCTAAAGTTAGTAGATCAAAAGAAATAATTAAGATCAGAGCAGAACTAAATGAAATAGAAGCACTAAAAACAATGCAAAAGATCAATGAAACAAAAAGTTGGCTTTTTGAAAAGATTAATAAAATCGACAAACCTTTAGCAAGATTAAGAAAAGAAGAGAGAAGAGCCATATAACAAAAATTAAAAATGAAAAAGGTGATATTACAATTGACATCTCAGAAATACAAGGAATCATTAGAGACTACAATAAACATTTATATGCCAACAAATTTGAAAATCTAGAGGAAATGGATAAATTTCTGAATGCATACAAATTACCAAAACTGAGCCAAGAAGATATAGAATATCTGAACAGACCAATAACAATAAAAGAGATTGAAATTTTTATCAGAAGGCTCCCAACAAAGAAAAGCCCAGGACCGAATGGGTTCACCGCAGAGTTCTACCAAATCTTCAAAGAGGAACTGATATGAATTCTCTACAAACTATTCCAAAAGATTGAAACAGAAGCCATTCTTCCAAACTCATTCTATGAGGCAAATGTCACCCTGATACCAAAACCAGACAAAGATGCATCAAAAATAGAAAACTATAGGCCAATATGCTTGATGAATATAGATGCAAAGATCCTTAGTAAACTACTACCTAACAGAATACAGCAACACATACAGAAAATTATACACCATGATCAAGTGGGATTCATCCCAGGAATGCAAGGTTGATTCAATTCAGTAAATGTGATACACCACATTAATAAAAGCAAAGACAAAAGTGTCCCGACACGGGTGCTCCATTCCCGCCGCCATTTTCCCTCTAGCCCACATGATCATTTCTATTGATGCTGAAAAAGCATTTGACAAATTCAACATCATTTCATGATAAAAATCCTCTGCAAGGTAGGCATAGACGGAAAGTGTCTCAGCATAATTAAAGCCATATATGATAAGCCCACTGCCAATATCATCCTGAATGGGGAAAAGCTGAAAACTTTTTCCTTAAAAACAGGCACTAGACAAGGATGCCCACTCTCACCACTCCTGTTCAACATAGTGTTGGAAGTACTAGCCAGAACAGTCAGAAAAGAGAAGGAAATAAAGGGCATCCAGATTGGAAAGGATGAATTGAAGCTGTCCCTTTTTGATGATCTGTTCCTTTATATTGAACGGCCTAAAGCTTCTATAAAAAAACTCCTAGGGTTGATAAATGATTTCAGCAAAGTTGCAGGATACAGAATAAACACACAAAAATCAGTAGCATTTCTATACTCCACTAGTGAACATGCAGAAAAAGAAATCAAGAAAGCTAGCCCATTTACAATATCCACCCCCAAAATAAAATATTTAGGAATAAAGCTGACCAAGGATGTGAAAAATCTCTGCAAAGAGAACTACAAACCACTGTTGAGAGAATTAAAGAGGACACAAGAAGATGGAACAATATCCCATGCTCTTGGATGGAAGAATTAACATTGTGAAAATGTTCATATTACCCAAAGTGATCTACAGATTCAATGCAATCCCCATCAACATTCCAATGACATTTTTTCTCTGAGGTGGAATAAGCTATCCAGACATTTATATGGAACAGCAGAAGACCACACATAGCCAAAGCAATCCTGAGCAAAAAATAATCACTACCTGATTTTAAAATCACTACCTCATATTACAAAGCTATAGTAACCAAAACAGCATCGTACTGGCATTAAAACAGACACACAGACCAATGGAATAGAATAGAGAACCCAGAAATCAATCCACACAGCTACAGCCATCTGATCTTTGACAAAGGCAGCAAAGCTACATACTGGGGAAGAGACTGCCTTTTCAACAAGTGGTTCTGGGAAAACTGGATACTCATATGTAGGAGAACGAGACTAGACCTGTATCTTTCACCATATACCAAAATCAACACAAAATGGATTAAAGAATTAAATATACATCCTGAACAATAAAACTCCTTAAAGAAAACATAGAGGAAACACTCCAGGAAGTAGGAGTAGGTACAGAATTCATGAATTGGACCCCAAAACCACAGGCAACTAAAGGTAAAAAAAGCAAATGGGATTATATCAAACTAAAAAGCTTCTGCACAGCAAAATAAACAATCAACAGAGTAAAAAAAAACAACCAACAGAGTGGGAGAAAATATTTGCAAAATATACATCTGACAAAGGATTAATATCCAGAATATACAAGGAACTCAAACAACTTTACAGCAAAAATTAAAAATTGGGCAAAGGAGCTGAACAGGCATTTCTCAATGGAAGATATGTGAATGGCCAACAGACACATGAAAAAATGCTCAATATCACTCAACATCCGGGAAATGCAAATCAAATCCATACTGAGATACCATCTCACTCCAGTTAGGATAGCTAACATCCAAAAGACTGAGAACAATGAGAGGTTGCAGAGAAAAAGGAGCTCTCATCCACTGTTGGTGGGACTGCAAAATGGTGCAGCCTCTATGGAAAATGATATGGAGGTTCCTCAAACAATTACAGAGAGATCTACCATATGACCCAGTTATTCCACTTCTGGAAATATACCCAGAGGAATGGAAATCATCATGCCAAAGGGATACCTGTACTCCAATGTTTATTGCAGCTCTATATACAATAGCCAAGAGCTGGAACCAGCCCAAATGTCCATCATCAGATAAGTGGATAAGGAAACTGTGGTACATCTACATAATGGAATACTACTCTGCTATGAAAAAGAACAAAATACTGCCACTTGCAACAACATGGATGGACTTAGAGAAAATTATATTAAGTGAAACAAGTCAGGCACAGAAAGAGAAATACCACATCTTCTCACTTATTTGGGGGAGCTAAAAATTAATAAATAAATAAACATACAAACAAATAAAGGGTGGGGGTGGAGGGAAGGAGACAGAATAACCACAAAAATTCCTTGAACTATTTAAGTCAAGTGCACAGATATGATGTGGGGGGAGGGGGGTGGAGAGGAACAGGTAAAGGGGCATGAAAATCAAGTACAATGTATTTTGAGAAGTAAAATTAAATTAAATTAAATTAAAAAAATAAAAAGCCTCCTGTGATAATTTGCATGATTTTTAAAATTTAAATAAAATTTTTCTTTTAGAATAGTTTTATATTTACAGAAAAGTTGCAGAGATAGTAGAGAGTTCCCACATACCCCTCACTTAGTTTCTATCATTGTTAACATCTTTTTTCTTCCTAGTTTATTTTTTTTCCTAATTTACATGTTTGTGGAGTACAATTTGTTGTTTCTTTCTTTTGTATTAAAGTTGGTGTGGACACTGTTTAAGTCTCTGGAGCTATGCCACACTCTCTCTGTGAAATCTTAATGTTGTATGCTTTATATTCAACCTGTTCTCACTTTCTACTGTGATTCTGCTCTTGAATTCTTTCCTGTGGCAGTGTCAAGAACCTGGTAAGAAGGTGGGGTGGGTTGAGGCTAACTACCAGGTCGCCCAGACCTGTCCTCTGACAACAGTACATTGATCAGAGTTAATAAACCAATATTGATACATTATTATTTTAAAATTCCACATTTTATTGGAATTTTACTGTTTTCTCCCCCCGTCCCCCCATATCCTTTTAGTCTTCTGGGATCCCATTGCACTATATTACCTCTGGTCATCATGGTGCCTTAGGATCTTATGGTCTGTGCCCAGAGGTGACATTGGAGCATATTTAATCTATATAACACTCTGGGGGAAATTGAACAGCATAACAATACTGAGTCTTCCAATTCATGGACAAGGTTTATATCTCTCTACTTATCCAGGTCTTTTAATACCTCTCAGCAGTGTTTTCTACTTTTTAGTGTAGAGGTCTTTTCATGAAATTTATCCCTAAGTAGTATATACTTACAGATTCTATTGTGTTATTTTTAAAAATATCTTTTCCAATATTTCCAATACCATTATTGGTATACAGAAACATGGATTTTGTTTAATACCTTTTATCTAGCACTTGTTTGTTCATTTTGCTTTTTCCATTCAGATATGTGTATCATGATATCTCATCATATTTGCACTTCTCTAACAGCTAATGATGTTGAGCGTCTTTTCTCTTGCTTATTTACCAGCTGTTTATTTTCTTTGGTGAAGTGTCTGTCCAATTTTTTGCTCATCATTGAGTTTTGCTCATCCATATTGTTATGTATTGTTAATGTATTTTATTTTTTGTCAGACTGATAAAAATGTATACATTATAATAAATTTAATTTTCATTTTAATGATAGGTGAGTTTGAACCTCCTTTTTGTACGTTTATTGGCCACATGCATTTTCTCATATAATAATTTACTATTGAAGTCTTCCATCTCTGTGCATGCAGTAGTGGATGTGGGATTATTAGCTAGTGGCATGTTACTTAGTTTTGAATCATATTCACACCCAGCACCAAAATGTTTAAGATTCTCGGAACCTCAACTCTGTGGAAAGAGGCTTGACAATTTTCTTATGCTACATTTATGTTTCTATTGGAATAATTGCTTTTTCCTTATTGGTTTATAAATGCTCTTTGTATATTAGAAATATTAGCCTGATGTTTCTTTACACCAGAGGGTTTTCTTTGGGGAGAAGCAAAACTGTTCTCTGCTGATGGGGTCTGGTGATTATTATGCTTCTTATTATGCTTATTTTAGTTGGGCTTCTAACCCACATCAGACCATGGAAGTGAACTTGTAAAGCTCTTTTATTGATAAGTTGCTTTATGGCTGCATTTTTCCTGGTAACAATAAGATAACTTCATTCAAACGGCAAAGATGGAAATACAAATGAATTCAACTTTCCCCATTTTGCTGTGTCGTACAAGAAAACAAGAACCAAATGAAAAAAATAAAATCCTGGATCTATGCTCCTGTTCCCATGTATTTTTTAATATCTGAGAAGGGAGTGTGAAGACAGAAATGGAAATAAATATCAATCATTATACAACATATATATGTATCCAAACATCAAATTGTATCCCATAAATATGCACAATTACAATGTGCCAATTAAAATAAATAAATTTTAAAACAGAAAAGTTTTTAAAAAAGAATGAAACACCCAAATGTCCCTGCTGTTGAACCAATCTAAAATTTTCTGCATACTATTATCAGAAATAGGAATTGGAGAGCAAGAAGCTTTCATCATTTCTCCCTGCCAGCTCAGGATCATTAGCTTCTCTGTGTCTGCTACCTGCTTTACACATGACTTCCCGCTAGAAAGATTCAGGTGCTGGAACTTTAGCTCTGACAAAAAAGTGGCTAAAGGAAGGAGTGTTGGAGGGTCCAGAGGTCAGAGAGGTGGGTGAGCCTGGTGCATCTGGTGGTTAGAGCTGGTGCCAGTGCACTTGCCTGGGACAAGTCTTGGTTCTGGCTGTGTGGGGAAGACTTAGACTGCACTCATCTTGTGCCAGAGACTGCTCTATATTACTTCCACATATTAATTCACTTAATCCTTACAACAACCCCATGCAGCAAGTTTTTCACTTGTGTTTTACAAATGAGAAGCTGAGGCACAGAGTATAATAACCTAAGATCACTGAGCTACTTAGGGAGGGAGCTAGGATTTGAACACAGGAAGTCTGGCTTTGGACTTCATGGATCATAAGATGCATTCAATGGATATTTACCCAACGTGCCACCAAAAGCAGCTGCATGAACTGTCTCTGGCCGCCTATGTGCCATTTAGCAGGTTAGATCAATGGATGTCTGAATCTTATCTAGAAAAATTTTTCAAATAATTTTATAGTGCCAAGAAAGTGCCACTTGACCAGGGTTATTATGAAATACCTTGTATTTGTAAAGCATGTCATATGCATACATTATCTTCATAGGGAGGGCAGACAATGATTAAATATACTAATACTCAGGGGTGGGATTTAAAATATTTTTCAGCTGGTCATCATAGTTTTTGGCCAACCAGAATAGGTAGGACCTAATCTATGGGACATGAGCAGTAAACAACTGGCATGACTTTATTTCACACACTCAGTGGACTTCAGTCCTTCCAGTTCTAGTGTCAGATGATCTGGGTCCATATTTGAGCTCTGCCATGCACAGATTGTGGACTTCAGGCAAGCCAAGTCTCTTCACTAAGCTTCAGTTTCCCCACCTGTGAAACTGGTGAGAGTGCTAGTAGCAGGTTGATAGGAAGGGTGCAGAGAATAAACAGCCATGTTGAGCTCCTAAAATGATGCCTGGCACACACCAAGCTCAATAGAAATTCATTAATATTATTTAACCAATCAAGATACAAAGACTGAGCACAACAGAGACTATTTAGTGCTAAAATCAAGACTAAAACTCAGAACTCTGCCTCCAGGGCTGGCGTTGCTATGCAGAATGCCACCCTATGGTATATAATTCGGACTCTAAAACACAGTGTGGGTATATTTTATTTGCAACAACAGGTATTCACATGTCTCATTGAATACAGGATTGGGATGTGAGTCTCTGCTCACAAGGATGGTTTTCCTATTGTAGAGAGTCACCAGGATGTGATTCAGACTCCAAGACATGCATGGCCTATCTCTGTTTAATTTGCAGCATCCAGTTGCTCTCACAGTACAGTAGTGGAGTAGTTAGTCTGTTTCATTGATACTGATGATGGACATGACTGATTAGATCCACGATGCACTAGGTTCACCCAGAATGGCAGTGCCCTGAGCTGCAGTCACCAATGTATGCACTGCTCCCTCAATGTGTTCCAGCTTCCTCCTTTTCTTGTCGAAGTGTAGCTGCACGTATCAATATCATGCACTCTTCCATCTTTGTGGGAGAGAAGAGCAATGTCTACTACTAGTCAGCAAAGTCCCCCCACCCCCCGTTCTCTCTTTTAGCACCTCTCATTATTCAGGTTGTGATTCCTGACTAGATCCTGTAAACTTGCAATCACCTCTTGGAATCACCTCTCTCCTTTTATCTTTACACTTGTTTTTGTTTGCTTCTTTCTTTTAGTTTTTTGTTTTTTTGTTTGCTTTGTTTGCTTTTCTGTTAGCTCCACTATCTGGGAGATTTCATGAACATAATTTTTCAATCCTTTACACATTTTATATTTCTATTCTCCTATTTTAATTTCCAATACACTTTCTTATTTTTGGAATGTTCATATACTATACATTTTTAAAAACTTTTTGTATATTGTGATGTGTTGACATAAAATAACCTTCCTAGGTGGGGAGAGACTGCCTCTCCAGGAGCTGGCCAATTCTTAGAGATACCTAAGGGCCCGGCCAGGATCATCCGATATGCAGATTAATTGATGCAGATCCACGCCTCCTCCATCTGGCCCATGCATTCCACACTGCCTCAATCATCCCAGGGTCAGGGGCCAGGTAAGCAGGGACCACTCGATAACTTAGAGCCCACTGAAGTCATTCAAACTAGCTCACCCTGATCTGCTGGCCTTTCCTGCAGAAACCCCATTAAAGGCCCTGTCTTAATGTTCTCCCTGGCTCCTGTCTCCCACCTCTTGATCACACAGGGTCTTTCCCATGTGGCCGTGTACGGCAAGCTGTGCCTCCTGTCTCTAGGATCCATAAGTACCATAAGCTTTGTCTCCCTGAGCCTTTCCTGTGGCTGCATCTGACTGACCATCTCAGAAAAGAATATGAAAGAGTTTAATTTCATGAAAAGAATATCACCTTTCAATTTCATGGATTTGAATAAAGATATTAATGAGTTTTTCTTAAGGATTTCTTATGCTTGCATGGTCTCTTTTCTTTCAGATTCTTTCTTGCCTTTCCCTCTCTTTTTTTTTAAAATCTCTGTCTCTTCCATTGCTTCTCTGCTGAATGTTCATATTCAAGGTTAATGAACTGAAAGCTGATGAGAAGCCCTCTAGGCCTGGACAGGGCTTGACCTCTGGGAGACTTCATCAAGTGTGATCTGCCTGGGTTGCTCATGGAAGAAACACCTGTCCATGTTTGCCATTTGTTCTTTTTTTCCAGTCTGGACAGTCTGCTCAGAGAGGCCCCCTTGAATCTCCAGCCTGCAGAAAGTTGGAGCATGGGGACTGACCACCCACATGTGGAGCTGGAGTAGTGAGGGTCCTGGGAGACACTTGCTGCTCAGATAGTGGACTTGCACACAAACCTTATTTCTTCTCCCTCGATGGGGTCTGGAGTCTGAGTCTAGAGTCCTCCCAGTTTTTCCACTGCATAGAGGAAAGCTCCAGTCTTCTATGGTGCAGCAAGGGGGAAAATTGCCTGGCCTCACATGCAGCAATAAGAAATGAGGAATGGTCCAAGCTTTTAGGGAATGCTCCCGTTTTTAGCTCCACTCATTTCCACACTCTCAGAGGCACGTGGCATCTTCAACACTAGAGACCTTCAAGGCTCCCCAGTGCAATGGGCTTCCTTTTTGGTGTCCCCCATGCCAAGCTGGGTTTCAGTTTCTCTGGCCATTAAGTCAGCTACCGCATCTCCATCCATTTTCTAATTCCCCTAATTTTATTGCTTACATCTCCCTTGTTTCATTTGCTTTGTCCTCGTGAGATTTTGTTCTTGATCCTCTCACACCCTTATAATTTCTTTACAGCTATCCTTTTTTGGGGACTTCAGAAAGGGGCTAAGGGAAACACATGTGCTCAATGGGCCATGTCTGACCACAAGTCCTGCATTATTTCAAGGGAAGATCGTGTTAATAATTCTGTTGACTCTCCAGCATTCAGCTCTCCACCCTCCAAGTTCTGGTACTCAAATGTTGGCACTGTGCAGTGGCTACAGGCGTTTTCTCCAGACCCAGACGGCCAGGTTCAAAGCCTTACCCCACTCTTTCCTGGCTGTGTGATCTTGTATACATTTCTTAAACTTTTCTATGCCTACATTTCTCATCTATGAAAGAGCAGTGATGATTAAATAACCTATTCACAGGTTTTTCTGAAAATTAAAATGGGGAGCACGTTAAATGGCTAGCCATGGAGGCTTAACTGTTTATTCTTATTTGTCTCCCAGTGGGAGGAATGGTTGTCACCTAAAGTTTAAAAGGCTCTCACTCAAATGTTTATTGCCAGATAAAAAAACAAGTTGCAGACACCTGGGAAGACCAAGGTGGGCTTCTCTTTTCCTAATTGCTCTTTCTTTTTTTCTTATCCATTTATCTTTGTTCTTCCAGTGACATAAGCTCAGTGAGCAGCATCTACTTTTATTTTTAAGGCCTTGTTTTCCTTGGTTGGTGTCACACTATTAGATCAACTGCACACCCTGGCCTTTGGAATTTCAGCATGGAGGGGTCTTTAATATCTCTGTAGATGGATGAGGGAACGAGCAATCAAGAAGATGCTCCTTTCCATTAGTCCAGAAAGACAGAGATGGGAGTCCATTGCCAACTGTCCAAAGGGCCATTAGCATTTCCTTTGTCTTATAAATACTACAGGTGCTTTCTTACCTATGCTGGGCATTTCATGTATGACTTCTTTTCATGCCTTGCTCAATTGACTGAAACTGGACCTTGGGAGTTACCACTGAAGACAGGCTTGGGGGCTAGAAATGAGTTCAGCTACTGGATTGGATTAAATGGTTCATTTGATGTTTAAGAGGCTCTCTGATCTGCTCCTCAGTGTGCATGCTGCAGGAATGTTGCAACTGAAGTTTTCAATCTCTAGGGTTTATTTATTTGTTTTTTGCTGAAATCTAATTCATCTGATTAGATTTAAAGTAAAAAAAATTTTTTTGATGACTTTGTATGAATGGCTCTCATCTCTATTTCTCTACCTGTATCTCTATATCTATCTTATCTATTTATCTCTACATCTGTCTTATCTGTCTATCCATTCTCTCTCTCTCCCTCTCCTTGTCACTCCCTCTCTATCTCCCTTTCTTAATTTTATTCCTTGTTTTCTTTTATCATTTATTCATCATCAGAGCCATGTTTAACTTTGTGTCTGTGGTTTTGTTACTTCCTTTCTCTGGGATTCAATTTCTGAGTCCGTATTGAACTTTGGGATACTGCAGTGAACAGGATACAGTGTCCCAGTCCTCAGGAACTCAGAGTATAGACAAATATCAGTTCAGCAAATTGCCCTATGGTGTGAAGATCCTGGGGTCCCATACATATAAACAGAGACATGGGAAGTGGCAACACCGAGAAGAGGAAAGCACCTTTGTCCAAGAGAGCTGGGAAAACGTTTGCATGTGAAATGACATTTGAACTGGGCCATGTGGCATGAAGAGAATGTTAATAAATGAGGAAAGGAGAGAGGTATGTCCATGTTGAAGGCAAAGTTATTTGGGAAATAGTGACAGTCCATGTGGATAAAGCCCAGGGATAAGGGCACATTTGAACTGGGCCATGTGGCATGAAGAGAATGTTAATAAATGAGGAAAGGAGAGAGGTAAGTCCATGCTGAAGGCAAAGTTATTTGGGAAATAGTGACAGTCCATGTGGATAAAGCCCAGGGATAAGGGATGTGGAGGAAGGATAAGAGATTATGCTGGAGAGGTGCATCAGAGGATAGACCAGGGTTTGTGCAGCCCATGACTTCACAGACTCAGCCGGTATCATGAATATGACTGTGGCTAGGGCTAATACTAGAGATTAGTGGAGATGGTGGCAGACTGTAGCCTGCCTATGCTGTGTAAAGATGAACGTTGGGTTGGCAGAACAAAACATATCTAGTTGGCAGCAAATTTAGGGCTCCTTTGGACGTTATCTCATATAACAAAAGGAGCCCAGGAAGGGCAATAAGTAAGAAATCACATATGCATGCTTTTTATGCGTTTATGTCTGAGACCAATGTTTTGGCTCTAAAATCCATGTCTGTCCTGGCAGTGATTTTTTTAAAAAGTCACTCAGCATCTCCATCTAGCCTGAGCTCTTGAGAGTAGTGACAGAGCAGGATTTTTGGTGCTCCCAGAACTGTCCGTCACATTTTGGGACATGATTGCTCTATAGTAGAAAAATGCTAATTCTCCAAATATTGCCACTTTTATACCTGTGGTAATCAGAATAATGTTCCCTCAAAGATGTCCATGTCCTAAACCCAGAAGCTGTGAATACATTACCTTACACAGCAAAAGGGACTTTGAAGATGTCATTAAATTAAGGATCTTAAGATGGAGAGAGTAACCTGGATTATCCAAGAGGGACAAATATAATCACATGGATCTTTATAAGAGGAAAGCAGGAGGTTGAGAGTTAGAGAGGAGATAGGAAGATGGAATCAGAGGTCACAACGATGAGAAAACAAGGGCCAGGAAAAGCCAGCAGTCTCTAGAAGCTGCAAAAGGCAAGAGAACAAATTTTCCCCAGGAGCCTATAGAAGGAATGCAGCCTGCATCACCTTGATTTTTGGATTTCTGACCTCCAGAACTTTCAGATAATAAATGTGTGTATTTCTAAGCCTCTGAGTTTGTGGTGATTTGTTACAGCAGCAATAGCAAACCAATACAATGGCTTAAACAGAGTGATCTGTGTGGGTAAGGGCCAGACCCCTGGTGTATTCCAATGGCATATCCGTTCAAAGAAAAAGGATTGTGGTTGCGACTTAATGGACTGCTGCTAACCCAAGGGTTGAAAAACTTTAGGAATTTGCTGCTCTAAATATTTTTAATGCTACATTTTACAGAGGAGCCTGAAATCAACAAAGACTGCATGAGCTTGGGAGCAGATTGTGCCCAGAGACTACAGAACGGAACATAGCCCAGCTTTGACCTTCATGAGACACTAAGCAGAGGACCTGGTTGAGCCACGGTCTGCCCAGACTTCTGACCTAAAGAACTGTGGAGATTATACATGAGTGCTGGTACATTTCTGGTAATTTGTTATAGTAGCAGTGGAAAACTAATATACTATGGAAAGGAAACCAAAGAGGATAAGGAGAGGAACCGAAAGGGATGCCATCGGCAAGGATCTTATAGAACATCCATAAGCCAAGTATATGGGTAGAGTGGGACTGGGTGATGGTGTTGGTGGTGATATTGGAGATA
>NW_007731436.1:79050-85508 GCF_000696425.1 Galeopterus variegatus | reverse complement strand
TGGAAAGGAAACCAAAGAGGATAAGGAGAGGAACCGAAAGGGATGCCATCGGCAAGGATCTTATAGAACATCCGTAAGCCAAGTATATGGGTAGAGTGGGACTGGGTGATGGTGTTGGTGGTGATATTGGAGATAAGCAATTACAGTGGAGGTGGTGGAGGTGACATTGATGGCTTTGGTGGGGTGGTTGGTGGAGATGATGAGAGGGGTGTTGGTGGTGATGCTGGAGATATGTAGTTATAGTGGAGATGGTGGGGGTGGTGGAGATGATGATGGCAGAGGTAACAGTAGGGTTATTGTTGGAAATGGCAGAGGTGGTGGTGTTGTGGTGACAGCAATTTTGGTGATAGTGGAGGTGGTGCTGATGGTGGAGGGGATGGGGTGGACTTTAGGGCATTTCTGGAAAATGTGCACTTGCATGGAGGATGGATTTGGGGGCTGTGAGAACCACTGCTGCTCTAGAGGGAATTTGATATAAAGCTCTACCTGGTTTGTTTCTACATGAAGCTGATTCATTCCATCAATTCACTGCAGGAAAACAAATTCTGTCATTTCAGTAGCTTTGAGTAGCATAGAGTCATGTGGACCAAAGCAACAAACCACACACACACACACACACACACACAGAATCCCAATGCACTCAGATGGTTAAGTAACAAAATGTACTCTTCTCAGCCATTTGTTTTGCTGTCATGTCATTTTATGTCAAGTGACACAAAAATATTAGGAAAAAACACCCAGTTCACCTAGTGACAATTAATAGCCCAAATGACAGCAAAAGCAAGAAGGGGCACGCATCTCAGTGCACTGACTCTGGAGAAAATAAACCTCCTCACCAATTAGGAGGAGCCCCAGGAGTTGACTGCTGATGAGACCTGGATGAGGCACCCAAGTGGGAACCACTCTCTCATGGCAGAACTTCACCTGCCGGAGCTCACAACAGAACTCTTCTCTCTCCTGTTAATGAAGGAAAAAACAAAGAGGGTTCAACAGCACAGCAGGAGTGCTAATGGAGAAGGATTTCTGTAAGCAAACAAAGCAGTAGGGTTGTACTATCAGTGAGATGCACGGGTAGGGGCATTGGTTGTTGTCAAGTGAAATGCAAGTGCAGTCCATGGCATGAAAATTAGGTTTGCAGAGTAAGGAAGTCCCGGCCAACATGTCTTGTGCAGAGGAGTGTGGTTTGCAGCTCCTCAGACCTGTGTGCAGTGTAGCTTTTTGTATCTATGGGAGTGAAAAGCCAGAGGGTTAGCCTGTCAGGTGAGGGCTCAAGAATAAATCCATGGTCTCCTGTCTAAAGTCCAACATGAGGACTCTCCTAAAAATGAAAACAGCCAGTGGACACAGAAAGATCTGAAAGAAAGCATGTGGTCACACCCGGTGGGGGCTGGAGTGGCTGTTCTTGCGACTAAATCCGCTAGGGTCTTCTCATTCCTTTTTCCTGTCATCAGCAAGCTTGATCTCATCATCCTTTTGCCAGAGGCTGTTCCAAAGTTTTCTTTTGTTCATTGAGCAGAGACCCACAGTTCGTCAGGTGTCTGTAGAGTCTGCCTGAGCTCCCTTTCTCCTCCCTGTATATACATATTAGTACATATACAATTATATGTGCATGCTTTTCTTTCTGATATCATATAATCATTAAATAGAGAGAAATTTCATATATATATATATATTTTTCTATATGTGTGTGTATATATATTTACATAAAGAGATTTATTATAAAGAATTGGTTATGTGATTAAAAAAGCCGGGAAGCCCCACAATCTGCTGTCTGCAGGTTGGAGATTCAGCAAAGCTGATGAAATAGATTGAAAGCCTGAAAATCAGTGGTGTACATTCCAGTCTGTGTCTGAAGGTCCAGAAGCACTGGAGGCAGGAGGCAGGTTTGACATCTCACCTCAATGGTCAGACAGAGTTAATTCCACCTTCCTCTCTGTCTTTGTGTTCCATCCGGGCCCTCCATGGATTGGATGAGGCCCACGCACATTGGGGATGAAAATTCTCTGTGCTCAGTCCACTAGTTTGAGTGCTAATCTCTTCTGGAAACACCCTCACAGATATACCCCAAAGAAGTGTTGAACCAGCTACCTGGGCATCCTATGGCCAAGTCAAATTGACACATGAAATGAACCATCATGACAGGCTGCTTCTCAGGGACCCCTTTATGTCCCCTGCCTACAGTGCCCCTGGTCAAGGTCTGTCCTGAGCCCACTCCCACTGTACCATGTGTCCTCCCCTCATCCTAGGGTGTAAACCCCATTCCCAGGTGTGAGTGATGCCCATTGGTCCATCAGCATCTGTCTCCCAGTTGTTGCAAGGGCTACGCTATTGTGTTAACTGATGTGTTCTCAGCTCACAGCACACTGCATGGCACACAGTAGGTGCTCACTAGATACCTGTCCAGCGAATAACTTTCCTTTAACTATCATAATAGTTCTATGTGGTCAGTGGTACTCATCTCTTCTCTTTAGACAGGAGGACATGGGCGCAGCTGTCAGTCTCAAACTCCCCAAGCTTCCACAGTAGTTTCCAAAACTGGTCTGACCTTAGAAATTTTATTAAGATTCCATGAATGTCCCTATTCCTGAACACTACTCTAGATCTAATGAATCAGCGTCTCCCAGGGTGGAGCCTGACATTTGTATTTTTAACAAGACCCTCAAATGATTCTTTGATGAAGAATTTTGGGAAGTTCTACTGAGTAGTAAAGTCTGCAGAGACAAGATGCTTATCAAATTGATTTCCTGTGCTTTGTTCAAAGTAAAAACGAATCAGCCGTCTCTTCAGTGAATATTAACCTCTGATTAAAAGATGTTCTCTTTCTTTATTTTTCCCTCTTGCTCACTTTACCCATTAAAAAAAGATTAAATAATCAGAGATAGGTTGTTTGTCACTTATCACCCACTCAGGGCTACAGGCTGAGATTCAAGGAGACCAGAGAGAGAAAAAAAGTCTGTGATCCTTCAGATTGCAAGAACTGGATTTATATAACATTAAATCCACCATTGCAATCAACTCTGGTGGCTTCTGCCCTCTCTAGGGTATGTCAAAGTCACTCAGCATGAAATCAAAAGACCTCCTAGCATAAGAATTAGGTTCCTGGGGCGATAATGTGGACAAATATTTATCTTATTGGAATACTACAAGTTCCAGAATCTTCCTAATCCCTGGACCCAAAATGACTTCAAGCAGGAGATGAAATGTGGTAATGGAGTCTTGCCTTCCAAACTTCATGGTGATATGAACAGAAATGGTGATCTTGCAAAACTTGGAAGCCTCCTGAAGACTTCAACTCATTCAAATTGGCCAGATTCTCTTCTTTTCTCAGGCCTGGAGACCTCAGACAACCCTGTTAGTGAGCAAACATGCAAAAGGACATTTTCAACCTCATCTGGCTTAGTGTTAATTTCAGAACCAGCTGTGGTGTGGGGAGAGGCTTAACAACTCAGCCCAATAGCTCTTAGGTCCCTGCAGAGCGATGCTAACCACGGGAGAAGGGCAGATTCAACACCTCAGGACTGCATGAGCAGAGATGTGTGCAGGGCTTCCCCGAAGATGCTTGATGTGATGTTGCCATCTAGAATGGGCAGCTGACCACCTCAAAATAGGATCCTAAATTTCAAGTTGGAGCATCAGAAAGAAAACAACGATGGTGGAAAAGTTTTTCCTCAGAGAAAGTGATTGGACTCAGGCTGCATGTCAATAGGAAGCAAGAAATAAATAAGCACAACCAAAAACTGAGACAAAGTGGAAAAAACAGAGAGAGAGAGAGAGAGAGAGAGAGAGAGAGAGAGAGAGAGAGAGAGAGAGAGAGAGAGAGAGAGAGAGAGAGAGAGAGAGAGAGAGAGAGAGAGAGAGAGAGAGAGAGAGAGAGAGAGAGAGAGAGAGAGAGAGAGAGAGAGAGAGAGAGAGAGAGAGAGAGAGAGAGAGAGATTGAGAGAATGGGGGATATTTTATCACATTTCACAGCTTAAAAGTATTAAGTTATTTTGTATTTTTTTTATTTTGTATTTTTAAATGTAACATATATTCGGCTTCCAAGAAAACCTATTTCTCTCAAGTTGTGGGGCCTGCAGCTAATCAATGTCTCTTTGCCTACTCAAGAAAAATATACTTAAGTTGTAATTCTTGAACATGGCAACTAATTAAATTGTTCAGAAAAGGTTATGATGAAATTCAAGTCACTATTCTACCTCTTCTCCCATTCACTTCTGTGCTTTGAAAGCATCTTATCTTATACTTTGAAGCCTTTGAGTCTTCTGGTGTTTTCCTCCAGGATGTTATAACATATGTGTAACACTGTTTTTATATTTACCAACTTCACACAGTATTTATTTACTTTTGTACAAAAGATGAGAATTTTCTTCCCATTTGCATGTCTTTTCTTTCTCCTTCAACTCCAAAGCACAGCTAGTTTGATGATTGCCTGTTTACCTGGGCTGACTCTTCTAGTGGTGCCTTTTGTAACTTTAATAAGGTGCTAATATTTCCATTCTACTTACTGTTCCATCAGCTCTACCCAGGACTTGAGGCTATCTAAGGTGACAATATGAGAGCTTCCACTTTCTTCTTTTCTTTTTTTCCCCTACCTGGACGACCTTCCACCTTTTGCTAGCCACATTTTTACAGTTTCAAGGTTATTAACATTTCTATTTCCTTCTATAAATACAACCACAGTTTTGGTTCTTTGTTCGTAGGTGGATTCTTACAGCAGAAAATATTAAACAGCATTTACATGAGTAGAATGCAGCATCAACTTTATAGGTTTATGAGGATTAAGCAAGACAATAGATGCAGGGCTGAGCCCAGGATCTTTCTAGTACATCCAATGTGCTTGATCAATAGACACTATTAGCAAATATTATCAAGCTATGAACAATTCCCAAATAAGGACATTTTAAACCTGTCTTTTTCCATCTCCAAGAGTAAACAGTGTTCTCATTGCTCTGGTGTTGAGGATTTCTCTTCACCTGCTGCACCTTTTTGCTTCCCTGAGCAGTGTATTAGTTGGTGTGCATGCAATAAGACAGAGAAAATGGCATTCTCTTGACAGCTGGTCCTAGAATTCCTCTGTAGTGGGTACAAAACTCAGGACATCAACTCATCTGTGAAAGAAATGCAACCTTTCTTTGTTTTTGTATAAGTCACCTCTATTTTAAGCTTCTGTTTATCCAGAATGACAGAGAAATTTAACCTGAGTCATTTTAGGGTTTCTCCACATTTCCCTTTACATAAGATTGTATCTTAGTTAGAGGATATTTACATAGTAGCAAGGAGCATGTATGTGTGTGTTCTGTCACCATCTATCCATCATGGTATTTTCTGAGAATCCATTGTCCCCTCATGTTCTCAGTCATCATGTCACCTGTGAGTGTAAATTCCTTTCTGTTATCTTCAGGTTCAGTGACTCCCTTTGGTACTTTGGGGGTTTTTTGTGCATGCCTGGAAATTAATTTCATCCAGGGAGTTCCGTAGGACTGCCCAAGAAACCACCTACTTCCATGCCACCCAGAGGTGCACAGGTCTCTCTGCTATGCCGTGCCTGGAAATTTTGTGAAGTCATCTCGGGACTATTTGCCAAGACATTGACCACTGGAGTCTTGCTAACTTTGTAGGTTATACTTGGAAAACAACACCAAGTTCCTATTTGCTCCTACACTCCACAAACAACTAGTAGCTGTTTTAACCTTTGCCCTTATGAGCTGGACTGGAAGAAAAGGAAGAGCAGGACACAGGACTCCCTTTCTTAGATGGACAAACAACAAAATTCTCATCGCTGGCTTTCAAACCCTCCTCCACTCCCTCTACTTGGAGAAACTTCATGTCTCTGAGTAAGGAATCTTGTCTCAATTACTGTGAACTTCCTAAAATCCAAGTTCCGCATTATTCCTTAACTCACTTTTGATAACAGTATGCCAAAGCACTGATAAACCAGCAGAGATGCACAAGCAATCAGAACAACACCAGCTGGTTCACCATGCTTGGACACGACGGCTGCTTGGACCCCTAGTGATGGCCCTTTGGGCTAGGCTTTTGAGTTTGTTAATCCTTTTCTCTGCAATATTACCATTCTGAGGTAAATTAATGCCAAATATAGTAAAGCTGCACAAATGAGGGAAAGGCCAAGAAGTAACAGAATATATAGGACAAAATCGATGAGGTAATTTTACTGCCCCTCATCTATGGAAGGGCCAGTATTTGTTAGAGTATTTTGATAAGCTTGTTTCAGAAGACTGAGTTTCTCTAGCCTGGGTGTAGACTTCCATGAAAGCCTGAAAAGAGGAAGAGAGTTACTTGTAAAAACAATGATGACAACAACTCGCTGTGTGCCAAACATTTTTTCTAAGCACTTTGCCTCTATAACCTCATTGGTACAGGGTTTTGACTAACTTCCCAGGGTCCTGTAGCTAATACATTGTAGAGACATTCTGCTGGTCTGACTTCATTACCTAACCACT
>NW_007731436.1:70063-78373 GCF_000696425.1 Galeopterus variegatus | reverse complement strand
ATTCTGCTGGTCTGACTTCATTACCTAACCACTGTATTAGTTAGGACAGACTACATTGTACTGTGTAACAAACACCTCTACCCCAGTTTTCAAGAGTTTACAATAAGAGTTTATATATTGTTCATGCTTGTGGGTATTGCAGGTCAATGGGAGCTTTTTCCTGGCTTCACCCTCTTTCCTCTCTCTAGGCTGATGGAGCAATCCCCATCTGAACATCACCAATCACTGCAGAAGAGGGAAAGGAACTCCAGAGGGTCTGAAACTGACAGTGAAATGACCCATCTCAGAAGCAGCAGTCATCCCTTTCTGTCACAACCCAGTGGCCAGAGGTAGTCATCCAGCCCCTGCCTGCTCAGCCACAAGGGACGAGGGGGACCTGGGGATACTAGTGAAGGGTCCCTATGGCTGCAGTGCTGTGCTGACTCTCAGTACTACTGAAAAAAGACACAGGGACCTGAGATGGGCTGAGGAAGAAGGCATCTTGATCCATGATCCACCCAATTTTCAATAAAGTCTGTCAA
This sequence comes from Galeopterus variegatus, assembly GCF_000696425.1. Taxonomy (NCBI): domain Eukaryota; kingdom Metazoa; phylum Chordata; class Mammalia; order Dermoptera; family Cynocephalidae; genus Galeopterus; species Galeopterus variegatus. The sequence goes on along the minus strand of NW_007731436.1, from coordinate 77,852 downwards.
GTAAGACTCAGCTGTTGGGTGAGAATGACTTTGTGTAATTCAGGAAAGAGGCTGCATGGCATCCTGAATGACATGATCCTCAGCTACATCAGCCCACATGGACGTGCAGCTGGTGGACACGCTCGTGGCTTCTGCTTCTTCACTGGAACTCCCTTTGCTCTGTGGGACATCCACTTCCTTCATTACAGAGGGGGACATGTGCTCCTGGGAGACTGGGGGATGCTTTGTCGCCTCTTCCCAGCCATCTGTTCCAACGACTTCCTGAGCAGGCTGCAGAAAACCACACATGCTGCCAAAACCAACACAGCAGGGGGCTCATTCGACAGACAGTTTGGAAGGGATTCATTCCTCAAAGGGGACAATCACATTGCACAGACATGTGTCTAAAAGCAGTGCTTATGGATTTTGCTCCCATTCCAATCATTCCCCTAAATAGAAATTCTGTGTGGTCAGTCTTCACACATCAAAGGAAACCTGTGCTGGTCCTAAAGATGGAAAAATGTCTGAGAATGAGGGTGCATGTAGCAGAAGGTCCCTCAGGGGGTTGACAACAGCTGGCTCTGCAGCTTCCACCAGAGAAGGCTCTTCTTTTAGTCTAGGGTGAAGGTGGTTCACTGCTGTCTTGAGATGTCCTCACTTCCCTGTGGCCAGAGATGCTAAAGGGAAATGCAACTTGAAAAAGGACCAGGGATTCATAAGAAATTGGCCTCAAGCTCAGGTTAAGGTTAAATGAAGTAAGGAATGTTGAAGGATCCTGAAGAAGTTTGAAGAAAGATCAAAACCAACCTGTACCAGTCAGTATCTCAGAAGGAAACAGGTGACACAAGCGAACAGATTGAAGGAAGTTCAAAGAAGGGAATATGGACAAAGATGTGGACAGGCTTGGGAGACCAATGAGACAGGGGTCACCTGGGGCTAGCAAGCATGGGAGGTCCTTGCTCCCCCAGGCCTGAAGGCACAAGGGAGGAGGGCGTGGAACAATGCCCAGGGGACATGCAGCCCCAGGAAGGGCAGTCTGGCAGACTCGTGGCCTTGTCTAGAAGCCACAGACCATGAGGGAACCTGCACCGTAGGGGAGAGAGGGCTCTGACCTCTGTCTACCCATCCTCTGATCTGCTGCTGGTGAGGTCTGATGCAGTTTGGGTGTATCATCCTCCCAGAACTCATGTGGAAATTTGATCCCCAATTTGGCAGTGTCGGGAGCTGTTTGAGTCATGGGGGCAGATCCCTCATGAATGGATTAATGCTCTCCCTGGGTGGTGGGAGTAGTGAGTGAATTCTCAATCTACTAGTTCCCGTGAGAGCTAGTTGTTTAAAAGACCCTGGCACCTTTGCTCTCCCTTGCTTCCTCTTGTCATGTGATCTGCTGTCTGCCACTTTCCACCATCGGTAGAAGCAGCCTGAGGCCCACACCAGATGCAGCTGTCCCAGAATCATAAGCCAAATAAGCCTCCTTTCTTTATAAACTACCCAGTCTCAGGTATTCTGTTATAGCAACACAAAATGGACTAATACAAGGTCTAAGATCCACTTCTTATGAGATCCACTAATTAGAAGAGGAGGACATGGGTGTCCGGGAGATGCAATATGGAGCCTCCCAGGGCCCTGAGCAGAGTCGAGAACAATGGAGAATGTGCTGAGAGGAGCTCATGGGGAGTGCCCTCCTCATAATCCAAAGACCAGTTCATTGGACCTAGAAAACGTGAGTCTATCCGATGAGAGCTATAAGTTCTTCTCAGTTCTGTCTTACTCTCCTGGGGACTTCTTAACTTTCATTGGTCACTGAGTCTGTAATTGTGAAAAGAAAAAAATGACAGCAAGTGAGAAAGATAGGAATAGAAAGAGATAAGTGGAGTTTGCTAAAGAAAAATGACTAAATAAGTACTAACACATGAAAGGAACTTAACTTGTGGGTCTGGGATTTTATGCCACAGGCAGGTGTGAATACAAGACCCCATTGGTTCTGGAGTTGGTGTTTTTTTTCTTTTTCTTTTTTTAATTTAGTAATTCAGAGCAGGGCTTGTATTATTTTACTACAGTGAATATTTCACAGTTTAATTGCTCGTAGTAGGAAAAAAAGTGTCCAATGTCCAGAAACTTTGGTGACAGACTAGCTCACTAAAGGGTCTGAGTCATTAGAACTAGAAGGATGGCTGAGAAAGAGAGAGAGAGAGAGAGAGAGAGATTTTACTTCTATTGGGCCCAAGACACAAAGCACTGCAAGGTGGCTTTCCAGATTAAACCCCCATCTGCTGAGAGGCACCAGGAGGTGGACCCAGTGAGAGACCAGTGCTTATGCTGGGGGATGGAGACTAAATTCTCAGAGGCCAGAAAGCTAAACTAATAAAGGGAGGGTTTGAACAGTGAGTCAGTGTTAATTTGGATTATGTTGCCTTATCCAAAGGCATTCAAAACCATGTAGTTTTAAATCCTACATCAGCCCGATGAATCCTATCAGGCCATGTTTAGCTACCACTAACGATTTTTGTCTTAGTCGTAACTGGGGGCAATACCCAGAAAAGCACAAAGAAGCCCCCAGACTCTCATAGGCTGAAATCCAAAGCTTGTGCAGGATTCATGGCTACCTCAGATGTTAGCCCTGTCCCCAATCTTAATAAAAGCCCAGCTCAGAGGACCCAACACATGAGATAATAGGGGAAAATGCATAATAAGTTGCAAGGGCTACTATGTACATCTTAGACTGAAAACACAGGGAAGGGAAAGACCCTAATGTCTGAGGAGGTGGGCTACAGGCTTTATGGAGAAAGTAGAATCCAGGATGCTTGTAAAACATGGCTTAGGAGGAACCATTCTACTGGGCTCCACATCTTCTTTTCTAGCCTCCTAATGGACATTTAAGGTCATCTCAAACGGGATGGGCCCAGTGGAGCTTAACTTCCCTAACAAACCTCATGAACCTCCCAGATGTTCACGACTGAGTCTCCGTCTTAGTTATCAGCCCTCACACTGAAAACAATGAGACCATCCTGGTGGGTCCCTACCCTCACCTGATTGGTCTTCAGAGCCTGTCCTTTAGCTCTGACATATCTCCTCAATCACTCTTTCTCACTTGCCTCCTGGACTATGGAAATGTCTCCTAAACAACCACTTGGCCTCTAGTACCTGTCACCCTAATTGATTCATTGGAAGATGACCAGAGCTATGTCTCAAAAATAAGCTCTGATCATTGTTAATAATAATGCATTATAATAATGTATTATTAAAATTGCTGAGAGTAAATTTCAATTGTTCTCACAAAATGTCTCCTAAACAACCACTTGGCCTCTAGTACCTGTCACCCTAATTGATTCATTGGAAGATGACCAGAGCTATGTCTCAAAAATAAGCTTTGATCATTGTTAATAATGCATTATAATAATGTATTATTAAAATTGCTGAGAGTAAATTTCAATTGTTCTCACCACAAAAAATAGGTGATGGATTTGTTAATTAGCTTGATTTCATCATTCTACAATGTATACACATATCAAAACATCACACTGTAAAGTACCCCATAATGTGTAACATTATTATTTGTCAATGTAAAAAGTTCTAATCGGGTGGCTTCTTCCTGTTCAAGAACGATGAAAGGCTCCCACAGAAAAACCCTAATTTTTCAGCACGTATCACTATGTCCACCAAAATCTGCCCTCATCTCCCTCCCCGTCTCCTTTCTCTTCTGTTTTATCTGTCAAGGTCATTACAGAACTACCCGAGGATTCCTGATCACCATGCAGTTTCACTGGCCTTCCTTTCTTTATGCTGTTATTGCAACACCAGTGCTCTTGAGCCAAACCACCTGGGTTTGAAGCTGAACTGCCCATCATGCCAGCTGGGTGATCTGTGAACCCCTTCCAGACTCAGCCTTCATCTGCCCAGTGGGGGTGCTGAGGTACCTTGTCACAGGGCTGCCATCAGGGTTAGTGAAGAAACAATGTAAAGGCTCATCGTGTGGTAGTTCACGGTGGAAGCATTCAGTATATGGTAGTTGTTATTATCACTATTATTTGAAGATGCATCATATCTGCACATTCAGAAACTCTTTCAAATATTGGTTTCTCTGTAAAGCTTGCCCTGATATCAGAGTCCCAAATTGTAGCTCCTCCTTGCTCCTGTCTCAGCATCATACTCCACCACTGAAGCATTTATCCCGGTTTCTCCAGTAGTATAAAAGTTTCAGACCTGTCTGTCCCCGTTGGTAGACTTCAGTTGGCTATGTGAAGGCAGGCACTTTGTCTTTCGTTTTATGTCCTCATGATTCAAAAAGGACCCGACAATTGTAGGCTCTAATAAGTGATTGTGTTTAATAGAACTGAGTTGTTTTGAAATATCATAAGTTCATCATCTTAGAACTCCAGAGATATGGGCAGGAACTTGACCAGGCTCTCTGATTTTGTAGGTAAAGATATTGACTCTCTCAAAGTCACAGAGATGGGGCATGGTGAAAGAAACAAGCAAGATGTCACTATGATTAAAACAATTTGGAGGCACAAGTTTTGGAATCAGACAGGCCTGGGTTTGGGTCTGACATTTGCCATCGGTTAGCTTGGGACACTGGGCATTACTTACCTCCATCATTCAGTTTCTTCTTCTGTAAAATGAGAATAATAATAATACTTACTTCAAAAGATTGTTGTGATGACCCATGGAGATACTATAAGCTGAGTCCTTGACATCTTTCTCAGTGGATAGTAAGTGCTCAATAAATGTTGGCTGTTATCAGTAGGGAGGAAGGATTCCACTTTGAAGAAGAAAAGAGTTGGAGCCAGAGAGTGGATCACAGAATTCATTTCTGGAAGATCAGGATGAGAAGTTTGGACTCCATCTGGTAGATGGTGTGAGTCCCAAGCCACCTGCATCAATATCTTGTGGGTTGCTATGTAAAAATGTACGCTTCCCGGGGCTGTCCTATAAACCTTCTGAATCAGAACTTGAAGTGGGCTCAGGAACTGGCAAATGTGGTAAGTTTTCCTGGCTATTTTGGTAAATATTATAATCTAAGAGTCATTGCTAAAGGTATTGAGCAAACATGTGAATAAAATAGAGGAAGATATTTACAGAGGTGCACTGGAAACCATCACACACTTTTCTGGGTTTGAGATAGAGAAAACAAAGTTCTCATGGAATCCAGCCATCAGGATGAACCAAGCTCTTGATGCTGAAGTGAAATCAGAATCCCAAGGATCCAAGGGGAGAGCAACAAGGATGCTCCCTGTTTCTCACAGCGCATGGGTTCTCTTTATATTGTCCTGATAGGAGGAGGAGTTAAGTTCCCAGCATACTCACTCTTACCTGACAGCACCCTGCTGCTTTGCTTCTGACAGTTCAGCTTAGGCATGCAGAGAATCCACCTCCCAAAAAATGGTGCTGAATATATTCATGAGCAACTTCAACCTCTGTTTCATTTTGAGAAATTGTTCTCAACTCCCATTATTGAATATTTAATTTATATCACATAGAGTATTTTCCAGTATGAAAATTCATTGTTTTGTTCTGAATTACCCTGATTTAGAAATCGAATGAGCCTGCTTTATCATGCTGGTGGCTTTCCAAGGTGAAAGTTCTTTAAGGCAACACGTGTGGATACAAAGTTAACAAAGTTTGCACATTGGAGTAAGATTAATATTTGGGGGCTGTGTTTGTGTGACAAAAGGGAACATTTACTAAAGAAGAAAACACATAATGTCTTATTTCTACTTAATGAAATTGTGTGTAAGATTAACTGCATCATGACAACAACTTCCCAATTACCTGAAAAATAGATTTGTAATGATTCTCCAGGACTTAAGTCATTTTTATTGAATACATTGCCATAACTTAGATTATTCTTGGTCAAAATGAAGTTGTTTCCTCCAATTCTAATAGTTTATATTTCATATTAATATAGCTAAAATTATAGATAATCAATAAAACCACTCTTATTTTTACTACAACAAAAAATTCAATAGAGATGTCAAGGGACAAACCAGGAATAGACGGGGCACAGGGGCTGTCATATCTCTCTGAGTAATTGAGGAAAAGACAGAAAGTCAGCTGGATTTCCAAAAGATCCATGGAGAAGTTTATGGTCCTGGAGGGGGCTATGTATGGACAGAAAGTGAATTACAAAACTTTTTATTGAGCTAGGAACACTAATAGATTAGAATTTTCCCTGCCTCTAGCATTCCATCCTTAAAATACTGATGATTTCTCTGTGCCCTGGGAGGGGTATTTGATGATGGTGACATATGCAGTAGAAACTGCACCTGCATGTGAATTCTAAACATGTCCCTCCCTGCAGCACCTGCCCTCCCACTGTGTCCAACAAAAAGTCCTCTCCTCCCTTCTCCTCAGAGTGGAGAAACTGTTTTGTTTAAGTAAAAATGGGGTTCTTGTTTGGGAGAAAAGAGACCTGTTTGTTTCTCCCTAGATGGTGGGGCCAGTGTACCAAATTTAGGAAGCCTAGCCTCTTAGAAGTCAAGAAGATAACATGGAATTCGATGTAGCTGTGTTTTGATATGTTGACAGATTTTCCTGTAGTACTTTGTTTTTCTTAACCTCATGGCCTTTACTTCATTCAGTCACTTCGTCATTCAGGCAGAGATGAGTCAGGAGGGAGAAGGAAACATGTAACGGTGGGCAGATGCTGGCTCCTATAGGATTACAAGAGTCGATGGTTAATTTTTCAGGAAAATTTGCAAGCCATTTTCTTCAGCTTTTGGTAGTTTGAAATCAGCCCTGGAGGGAGTATTTACACCATGGAAACTTACAATTGCTACATATCAGAGCTTTGTTCCACCAGAGACAACCAGCTTATGAACATGCCAATGCAAACAGAGCAGAAAGGACTCATGCATAGAAAATGAAATAGAATATTTCTTAAACTATGGGAAGACAAAGAATAGAGGTAAAGAGAGGGGGGCTTAGATGCTGGTGGGCCCCTGAAAAAGGGCTCTGTTACTAACTCTCACACTTTGAGGACAGACTTTCCAAGCAAGCTGTCGGGGGGGAAGTTCTGAGAAAGAAGAAACACTTGTGCCCCTGATATGGGCTAAATGTTTGTCCCCTCCACAGCTCATGTGGAAGATTGATCCCTGCTATGGGTTAAATGTGTCCCCTGAAGGTTCATAATTGGAAACTTAATCTTCATTGTAACAGTGCTAAGAGGGTGGGAAATCGAATTGTGGAAATTGAAAGGTGGGGCCTTGGAGAAGTGAGTAGATTGTGAAAACTGTACTCTTGTGAATGTATTGATCCACTGATGGTTTAACAGGTGGTCATAGGTGTGGTTCTAATAGCTTCATAAGGAGAGTGAGTGAGAGGGTTAACTCTCTATTGCTCAGCTGTTCACCATGGGATACCCTGCATCTCTCTAGAGCCACCACCAAGAAGGCCCTCACCAGATATATTCCCTGGATATTGGACTTCCCAGCCTCTGAAATTGTAAGAAATACATTTTATTTCTTTATAAATTATGCACTTTTAATTATTCTGTTATAAGCAATAGAAACAGAGTAATACAATCTCCAATGTGGCAGTGTTGAAAGGTGAGGACTTTAGGAGGTCATTAGATCTCGAGGGTCCTGCCCTCATGAAAAGATTAATCTGTTAATATGTTAGTGGATTAAGGGGTTTTCATGGGTGTGGACTAGTGGCTTTATAAAGAGAGCAAGTGAGTACAGAAAGAATGTTCCCCCCTGTTCTGGCCATTTGACATCCCAGGTCACCATGGCACTCTGTACAGCCTCCTCACCCAGAAGAAGGGCCTCACCAGATACCACCCCTGGACCTTGGACTTCCCAGCCTCTGA
>NW_007731436.1:68564-69805 GCF_000696425.1 Galeopterus variegatus | reverse complement strand
AGAAAGAATGTTCCCCCCTGTTCTGGCCATTTGACATCCCAGGTCACCATGGCACTCTGTATAGCCTCCTCACCCAGAAGAAGGGCCTCACCAGATACCACCCCTGGACCTTGGACTTCCCAGCCTCTGAAACGGTAAGAAATGAACTTCATTGTTTTACAAATCACTCAGTTTCAAGTTTTCTGTTATGAATGAAAGAAAATGGCTAGTACAGTTCCCTGTCGGTAGAAACTACTGAAGGGGAAGACCCAAGGGTAGAATGGCTGTGTGGTATATTAGGCAGGTGGGTCAAAATTCTGCTGCCCCAGCGTGGTGTAGGGTCAAGAAAAGTGTGCCAGTCGGGATCCTGAAAGAAACACACAGCACACTCATATGTGGATAGCATTCAGTGAGGGTTTATTTACCAGGGAGCTGGTAGCTTGCACTGATTTGTGTGGAGCACAGGGGTAGAGAAGAAATCTGGGACTAGGAGCTGTGGAGATGCCTGCCCCTCCCCCAGCCCCAAGCCAGATGGACAAAGGCAGTGGGTAGTTATTAGGATCTGAGAGGACAGAGGGGAGCAGTGGCCTGTGGCAAGGGACATGGCCCACCTGAAGGACCCTCACAGTGAGAAAGACAGAAAAATATCCGAACCTCCCTCTCCTCTCTCTTCCCTTCTCCAACCAAAGATTCTTATGGGCCAAACCTAAAGTAAAACCAAAGGTGTAGAGCATGTTTATGGAATCCATATAGTTCAGTCTGCAGGAAAAGAGCACAGTGAGAGCAATCTTTTTTAAAAATAAAAATTAAGTAAAGCTATAATTAATTAAAAAATGCAATTAAGGCCTCTCAGCAAACTTTAAGAATATTAGATCTGTTGTACTCCTCCTGTATTTTCCCCTCCACAATCCATGTAAGTAAACATTTCTAAGTCTTAAGATCAACAATAACAACAAAAACATGGAGCGGTAAAGATACTGATAGACCATATCCAAAGAAATGGTTCCATAAGCAAAATAAAGAGAATAAAGTTAAAGTGATTAATAGGTACAATCTTTTTTCTTCTTGACTTGGCATATTAAAATCTTTTAATTAATCTTTGCTTAATTGTCATAAGCAAAGGGGCATAGAATGTAATACCTGTATCAATGAACAGAGTACATGATAAATATTTTTATTTTTTTAAACACGAAATTGTACATTTTTTTCATATAAGAGATTCTCTATTCTTTAAAAAAAATTATATTTTCTAATAGTTTCTT
>NW_007731436.1:66838-67791 GCF_000696425.1 Galeopterus variegatus | reverse complement strand
GGGAGCACCTCCGTGCTTCCCAAGCGGTGCACTGTAGCAGTGTGCCACAGGGCCGGCCCTTAATTTTACTTAATTTTAATTTAAATAGCAACATGAGGCTAGTGGCTACTGTATTGGACAACATAGATTTAAGGCAACCTGTATGCTCTAATTATGTAAAATGTAACAGCATAAGAAATACTTCCGTGAAAACTACATGGCCAGATGACAACCTGGACCATATGGACAAAGACTACAGATGCTTCCTCAAATTTTGACACTACCTTAGGAAAAAGCAGAGGAGTCCCAAAACAATAACAACAACAATAATAACATGACTAACATCAGTCAACAGTGAACAGCATATTATGTAATCTCACAAATGACTTACATACATAATTTGCCTATATTTGCATACATTATTTCATACTATTAATGCAATGATATGAGTGCTGTTGTCTCCATGTCTCAGGCAAGAAAATAGAATCTTAGAGAGATTAAGTAACTTGCCCAGGGTCACCTAACTTGACGAAGATAGGATGAAGGCAAAAAAGCAGAAATTGAATTTTTTTAACAGGAGCAGTTTTATATGTTGGCTACCTTTATTTGTGGCCTGTGGTTTGTTCTGGCCACACAACAAAGATGGATTCTCTATTCCTGGATCCCCTGTAGGAATATTCATAGACACCAAAGGTATCTGTAGGTTCTGTCACTGCCATCATGTGGACATTATCTCCATTTTTAAATGGGCCACTGATCGAAGGGGAATTGAGTCTGAAGCAAGACAAAATTAGCCCAAAGTAGAGGAGCTGCCAGATGAGAGTTTATAATTTTAGTACTGATCCTTTGAGTGCTGGGCTTTCTGCTGGTGCATCCAGGAAATGCTCGTGTTCTCAATGCCTCTGACCTCTTGAAGAGAAATTTCTGAGGAAGAAGATATTTGCATCCCCAGAGCATCCAGGGCCAGCATAAAG